>NC_042619.1:374225501-374280501 GCF_901001135.1 Rhinatrema bivittatum
AGGCTAATTTTGCAATGGCTATAACTCCTGCAATCCCTCCTAGCATCACCCCCTGCTTCCTATCTTCTCCCTCCATGTTCTTATTTTTCCCCATCTGAACTTCCACAGTCTAGGTCTTTCTAGCTCTTCTATCTACCCATCATCTCCAGATTCCTCTACCCTCCCTCTCTCTTTCCCAGTTTATCCTTTCTTTTACCTTTAGAAATATTCAGATTCCTTTCCTCTTACTCTCTGTCATGGAAGTCAGAGCTGTTATGGCAGCATGATTGCCAGAGCATGGGGGCAGATCGAGAGTGGTGCTCCTGATCCACATGGCTCCCGCTTCTTTCCAGCCCCCCACGGCACACATGTTCATTCCTGGGAACTCTCTGGATTGTACCCAGATACTCAGGAAATTTGCATCAATTACGGTGTCTCTGGGAAAACACTAAAAAAAACCAAAAATCTTGTGGCCTGCTGTTGTTATGCACTGCTCCAGCCATACCTTTTCAGTAAGCCGGCAGGGAACAGGAGAGAGGGGGTGAGCCTGGAGCAGACACTACAGGCAGCATGTGAGGAGAAACTGGAGAGAGTTTACAACACACGCAGCTTAGCCTGCAACTAATTCCAGGATTTAGGGCTCAGCTGAGAGTACAGTGAGGGTGCACAAGTCAGGAAGCTGTGACTTATAGGGGGGTGGGAGTAAAGAGAAGTGCTACTTGAGGCAGGGAGGGAGGAAGGGGAAGAGTGCTGGTGTCATCCCTAGAGGGGGAAAGAAGTGTTGGCAGGGGCAGAGAGAAAGTGTGGATTAGCGGGGGGGGGAGGAGTTAGAATAGAGAAAGTTGATTCATTTTATTTTCCTTCCCCCCCCCCCCCCTGTAATCAACAGCAATCTCAGAGTGAGCAGAATGAAAAAGTTCCCAGGTATTTTCATGCTTCCTTTCTGAACATGAAGTGCACCCCACCAGAGGGGGGACAGTGAAGGGAACACAGTTCTCAGTATGTCACCATACCGCCAGCCTTCAACCATTGCTGCCCTGAGTTACACTGCAAAACGTAGAACATAGTAACATAGTAATGACGGCAGAAAAAAACCAAAATGGTCCATCTAGTCTGCCCAGCAAGCTTCCCAAGGTAGTAACTGCTGCTCCGTGCAGGTTACCCCCATGTTTCTCTTAAGGGTAGTAACTGCCGCTCCGTGCAGGTTACCCCATGTTTCTCTTAAGGGTAGTAACTGCCGCTCCATGCAGGTTACCCCCATGTTTCTCTTAAGGTTAGTGACTGCCGCTCCGTGCAGGTTACCCCATGTTTCTCTTAAGGGTAGTAACTGCCGCTCCATGCAGGTTACCCCATGTTTCTCTTAAGGGTAGTGACTGCCGCTCCGTGCAGGTTACCCCATGTTTCTCTTAAGGTTAGTGACTGCCGCTCCGTGCAGGTTACCCCATGTTTCTCTTAAGGGTAGTAACTGCCGCTCCATGCAGGTTACCCCATGTTTCTCTTAAGGGTAGTAACTGCCGCTCCAGGCAGGTTACCCCTATGTTTCTCTTAAGGATAGTGACTGCCGCTCCGTGCAGGTTACCCCATGTTTCTCTTAAGGGTAGTAACTGCCGCTCCATGCAGGTTACCCCCATGTTTCTCTTAAGGGTAGTAACTGCCGCTCTCTGCTAGTTACCCCATGTTTCACTTAAGGGTAGTAACTGCCACTCTGTGCAGGTTACCCCCATGTTTCTCTTAAGGGTAGTAACTGCCGCTCTGTGCAGGTTACCCCCGTGTTTCTTTTAAGGATAGTGACTGCCGCTCTGTGCAGGTTACCCCCATGTTTCTCTTAAGGGTAGTAACTGCCGCTCTGTGCCGGTTAAGCTTTTTTATTTATTCCCATCCTCTAGCCTTTTAGGGATCTGGACCTAGAAGATAGATTGCCCCCCCCCCCCCACCGTGGAACTCTTGCTGCCTCCTCCTCTTCCCACTTTGCTTGCTCCTAGATTTCCATTAGTCATTTGGGAGGTGGGATCACAAGCACCAGGTGTTCTAGGTGGGGCACAACAAAAAGAGACCATGCAATGCCTGCTCTAAAGTGAATCCATGGTCCCACTTCTTTCCAGCTGCCACCTCTGAGGCTGCACTAGCACACACTCCCCCACAGCCCTAGACACACAAGAGTGAAGAGCCCAAAGGTGACTGCCATAGTCATCATGCCCTACAGCCGTCCCTAAACAAACCAATACCTTGCAGAACGGCTAACCGATGAATTGCTATTCAGCATTTATAAGCATAAACCATTGCATAATCTGGAAGCAAAATATAAAAATGCGATTTGAAAAAATGTTGGGTTTTTTTCGCAGGGTCAGAAAACAATGCAGGGCAACGGCAGCAGCAACTTAACTTCACAGTTATGCAATTCTGCAGTACTCACACAAGGCTTGAGTATGGCGCCACCTGCTGCTATAACATTAACTAACAGCCCGTGCCACTCAGGTCCAGATTTCAGCCATGACCGACAGCTCAGGTAAGGGGGGTTCTTCGTATCCTCATCACTTTCGTCTGCCAGAAAATAATGTGGAAATGTTTGCTAAGATCGCTTTAAGTGCAGCATACAGGGACTTTGGAATACTGAGGAAGGAAAACTATTTCTTTGATAACATTGTAAATGCCATATAAAGTATGTAAGCTATACGTCAGGGCTTATATCTATAAGTGATCCGGAAAAATGGGTGAGTGAGGAGATAAAATTCACAGATGGCACAAAATTGTTCATAGTTGTTAGATCATAAATTGAGTGTGAGGAACTTCAAGAGGACCTTGCAAGATTGAGGGACTGGGCATCTAAATGGCAGATGAAACAATGCAGAGAAGTATAAAATGATGCATATAGTGAAGAGTAATTCAGACTAAAGATAGATGATGCTGGGTTCCATTTTAGGTGTCACCACTCAAGAAAAGGATTTTGGAATCATTGTGGACAATGCTTTGAAATCCTCGGTCCACCGTGTGGCAGCGGACTAAAATACAAATAGAATGTTAGGTATTATTAGGAAAAGAATGGAAAATAAAACAGAAGATATAATCATGCCTGTGTATCAATCCATGGTGCGACCACACCTTGAGTATTGTGTGCAGTTCTGAGCACCCCATTTCAAAAAAGATGTAGCAGAATTAAGAGAGGTACAGAGAAGGGTGACCTAAAAGACAAAGGGGATGGAACAAATCCCCTATGTGGAGTCTAAACAGATTAGTAGGGATGTGCAATTGTTTTCAACAAAATAGATAATGGCAATGACATTTTCTATTTCATCTTGTTTCGGGAGCACCACAAAACAACAAAAAAAAAAAAAGATGAAATTTCAGAAAAAATAGTATTTCATGTTAGTGCGCACTAATGGAACTTAGTGCGCACGAACATGTAGTTAGTGTGCACTGACTATACTTTCCTATTAACAGGACTTAGTGCGCACTAACTAGTTTTTCTAATTTCGGAGTTAGAGCTCACTAAATAAAAATGTTACCAGTAAGTTAAAAGGTTTCAATTGGGGAGCAGTTCGTTAGCTAGAGGTATGGTTCTGTATTCTCACTGGCTGTCTCCTTAGTTACTTGTTTGTGTTGCCAAGGTTCTAAGGTGGTATTTGTGGGGGGATGGCCAATTTGCACGCCCTTGCATGCTTCGACCCCGGATTTTATAAAATCCGGCGTACATTTGTGCGCGCCGGGTAGCACGCACAAATGTAGGACACACGCATAGGTTTTTAAATCTGCCCCTCTATATTTAAGTATGTCCCAGTTTCTTTTTCTCATTAATAGTTTGATGTACTAAAGGTTTTCACCTAGTGAAGCCAATGTACTAAGCTGCAAAGTACTCGCAAAAAGGGTACTTTTTGAGAAAAATAGTACAAAATGCCCACAAATGCTAACATTTCAAGCATTTTGCCCTATTTTTTTGCATGAAGGCCCCCTTTTGCAAAACAAATGTGGGCTTCCAAATTCTCAATTTTCATGCATAGTTGACTGCCCACCAAAATGTCTTTAAATCCCACCTTGATGAGTTGCTATGATGCAAAATCTTGCAAAGTAGCTCATTAATGTGGGAGTCTGGAAAAATGGACATGGAAAACAGGCTCTGCAGAGCAGTTTTTGCAGAGAAGATAAAGCTACACTTCAATGAGACTTAGTTATCTTATCACAGCTGCTGGCCCTGGGGGCTTCCCACACCCCAGCTCGTAGCATTGAAAGGGCCTCGCAGTCCAAGTCCCTCCCCCACTCCATGTATTCAAAATTCCCTGGTGGTCCATGTGGACCCCCTGATGCCCGAATCCTGAGGCCCTTGTGGGCCGTAAATACCCTTTAGGAAGCACCATCCCCTTTGTCCTGCAAAATGAATGAAAATTCCCATTTAAGGTCCCGCACCCTGCCCCTCTCAAAGCTTGCACCATTGAAGGGGTGATCTTCTGGGGACAGGCGTGATCCCCACTCACTTCTGCCCTGCCAGAAAATGGCACCAGCTGATCACATGAGCTCCTTTGCCACAGGCAAATCCTGATATTTTCTGTGATATCGAAGGCTCTTCGAATGAAATCATTGATGTTAATAAACATATTTTTAAAATGAGGCAGGGTTGTAGCTGAGATAGCGTGGGCAGTGCTTTGGCACAGGGCACACCTTTGAGAGGAGAGTAGACTAGGCTGCTAGAGAGAGAACTGAGTGGCAGAACTGCTATATGATGGCACTGAAATTAGAGTTTTATGGATTGCATGTTTAGAATGAACAGAAGGTGGCCCCTGATTCCAGGCTAGACATGGTTCCAAATGTGAAACATCCGAGTAATTTCATGTTTCTTTTCATTCTGTTTCCAAGGCTGCTGCTCAGTCAACCTATACAGCCAATGATGCCCAGTTCCTGTGGCACGAGACCACCCTCAGACGCTACTGTAACCGGACAGAAAGCTAAGTAGGTTGCTAACGTTTTGGATGGAGTTGAGCACAATTTCCAGCAATGCCCAGATCTTCAGAGGCCTTTGTCAGTATGGCACTAGCTAAGGCGACAGCTAGCCCTGTTTCGTGTATACAGCTTTGGCTGACACTGTACCAAGAATGTCGCTTACATAGATGTGAAAGAATGATTGATTGTGCCAAGGCTAATTCCTGTGGCAGTCCATCATTAACCCCCCCCCCGGACCCAGCTTACCTGTCCTTCAAGGTGGATGCAAAAGCAGCAGTTAGAAATAATTGCTGGGAGGAGGCATTGCGTTCATTCGCATCAGACAGCCCTTGAATCACAAGAGAAATAGTGTGTAACAGCATCCACACATTTTGGTAAAGGTTAGGAAATGATACGCAGATTCAACACAATATCCATTTAAAATCTCTGTCTCATAAATAGGCTTGCATAGTGACTTGTACATCAATATTTTTGAATACCGTGATATATGCCAGTGGTGCCCAAACCCGTCCTATTGACCCTACAGCCAGTTGGGGGGTTTCAAGCTCGCCATAATTAGATATAGTTGAATATAGTGGGTGTCCATTGTACGCAGATATATCTCATTGTTGATATCCAGAAAACCCAGCTGAACATGGTTTGGGAACCACTGATGCATGCTAAAGCTAGAATGATCATAACTGAGGGAAAGAAGGCTCTTATGCGGACTCACTTTCGCTGCCATTCCTACTGAGATTTATTTGCTAGAACAGAGCCAAAACTTCTTGATAAGCAGATAGGATGTATTGGAGCACATTAATAAGAAGCCAGGAGAACATGGAATGCATGGCAAAGCCCTGGATTGTACCTGCGATTGTGATTCAGTATCCCGTACCCACAGATGAACATCTGTGATATGTCTCCCATATCACAGATGTTCATCTGTGATATGGGAGATATAAAACATGATATAAACATGATATAAAACATGATATAAAACATTTCTTATGTTTTATATCATGATATTTCCCCACCTGGAAAGACCGTTCACATTTACGCCTTATCTCTGTGTTTAACAGATATTCTCAAAATCAGCAAATGTTTGGAGATCTGGAGGGACAAGCCACCAACAGCAGTGCGCCCATAGTGCTGATGGGGCAAGCAGTATTACACCCTGCCTTCTCCGCGGCACCGCCGTCTCAGACACCGGCCCTGCAGCCCGTTCAACTCCAGCAACAACCACCACACTACCTTCAGGTGGGGCAAAAGATCCTAATGGACAAAGTGACACACAGGTTTTTGCTGTACAAGTGCCGCACACCACTGCGTTTTATGGGGGCAAACTTTCAAATCGTCTGTGGATTTTGCACTCGTTTTCAGAAGGGAATGTATGCACATGCTTTTGCTTTACAATTTGCTGTGGATACCAAGTACCTGCGAATGTTTGCACCTGCTTTTACTGCGGGTACCAGTTTAAGGGAAAGCGACACGTGTAAATTTGAAGATGCAGTCTACGCATTGTTGTTTTTCACATCCCACCTAAACTCGCCCCGGGAACGCCTCCTCTAATTGGGGCAAAAACGTATGCAAGTTATGGAACAGAGCGCAAACTTTTAGCTGTATTGAGGAAGGATAATTTTCAGACAGTCGATGATAGCTGGTAAAACGCTTTGCACCTGCAAAAGTCTCTTTGAAAATTGTCCTCTGTAAGTGATAAGTGACTAAATGAATGATATGTGTTCTAGTGCATGAGATACTAGCTCTGCCCTTTAACGTGAGGCAGACATTTCTGAAAAAGATTCTCCCTCCTATTGATAATGTGTAAAAACCTCAACATGGTGCAGCCTCATGCTCTGATTTTTCAGGCCTATTCTCAAGACAATCCAAAAGCAACTGGAAGAATTTTTGGGGCATATTCGGGATGGGTGGGGCAAATAGACACCCCATGCTCCCTTGGTTTCTTTCCGGTTGAGGGAAAGTTACAGACTTTCAAGTCCCTTTCACTACAATGAGGTCTTCTGACAGCTTTCAGTGAGATAACACACACTGCCACACAGTCTAGTGGTGTTCAAAAATAAATCCTTTACTGAAATATCTGATGCAGCTGAATAAAATCAGTAAACACTGCAGAACAGTGCAATCCAAGCTGCAAAAACAAATGTCTGAATGCAAATTCTAGAAGACTGAAAAATAAGATGGGAGAATTAGAATATATAGTACTAAATGAAAAGGTAGATATAATTGACATCTCAGAAACTTCCTGGAAGGAGGATAACCAATAGGACTCACTGATTCTAGGATAAAAATTATATTGCAATGATAGGATGAATTAAACTGGGGGAAATGTAGCGCTATATGTTAAAGAAGGCATAGAGTCCAACACAGGATAAAAATTCAGCAGGAACCAAAATGTAGTGCGGAATTTTTATGAATTGAAATTCCATATGAGAAGAGGAATAAAATAGCAGCGGGGTGTACTACTGTTCACCTGGGCAGAATGAACAGACAGACAATGAAATGCTAACAGAAATTAGGGAAGCTAACAAAATTAGCAGCACGGTAATAATGGGTGATTTCAATTACCCTGGCATTGACTGGGTAAGTGTCGCATCAGGACATGCCAAGGAAGCAAAGGTTCTAGATTAAATAAATGACTGCTTTAAGGAGCAGCATGTACAAGAACTGAGAAGAAGGGGGAGCTATTTTAGATCTAATCCTCAGTGGAACACATGATTTGGTGCGAGATGTAATAATATTGGGGTCACTTGGCAATAGTGATCACAATATGATCAGATTTGACTTGATAAATGGAGGGAGGACATTAAGGAAATTTACTGTGATAGCATTTCATTTTCAAAAGGGACATATTAGAAAAGTGTTTAGGGAAAAACTGAAAGGAGCAACTGCAAAGGTTAAGACTTTATATCAGGCATGGATGTTGTTTAAAAATGCCATCTTGAAAACCCAGAACAGATGTATTCCATGCATTAAAAAAGGTGGAAGGAAGGCCAAATGACTGCCAGCATGGTTTAAAGGTGAGCCTTGCCTTGTTATTCTGCCTTGCCTTGTGGCCTCTTGCTCTGTGGTCTCATGCCTTGCTTTGAGCCCTTCCAGGACTTCTGGCCTTGCTCTGTGGCTTCCCAGGCCTACCTGCCATGCTCCTTGCCCTCTTGGACTTTCCTGCTTTAACTTATGGTCTCTGGGCCTGCTAGGTTCTCCCAGCCAGCCTTCTGCCCTGTTTGACGTTCCTGTTTATTGTTGCTTATTCTGCCTAATCCAGTCTTTGTCCAATCCTTTCCTAAATCCTGTCATTGTTAAGGCCTGTCCTTGTTCTGTCTTGCACTGCCCAGTCCAGTTCCTTGACTGTTTCTCAGGCCTTCTCCTTTGTCATCCAGCCCCAGCCTGTGCTTTGTATCCAGCCCTAGCCTGTGTCCTGTATCCACTCCCTAGCCTATGCCTACCCTCAGCTTCCAACCTGCCCTGCCTCGTTTAGCCTGCCTTGTCTCATCCAGCTTGTGCCTGACCTCAGCTCCCAGCATATACTCAGCTCCCAGTCTGTGCCCTGGTGTTTTACAGAAGATGTCCTACCAGCCCTCAGAACCCAAGGGCTCAGCCTACAGGAGAGGGGGTTCGTTAAGCAGATGATCAGCTCCAGTCCTGTCCTGTAGCCCTGTACCGCCTCTGTGGGAGTGATCCCTGTCTTCAGCCTGCCAATCCATGTCAGCAGGATTCCTAAGTTCAATAGATTTCATGCTGCATATCCCAGGGACAAGCAATGGATTTCCCCAAGTCCATCTTAATAATGGTTTATGGACTTTTCTTTCAGGAACTTGTCCAAACCTTTTTTAAACCCAGCCACACTAAAAGCTTTCACCACATCCTCTGGCAATGAATTCCAGAGTTTAATTATATATTGAGTAAAAAAGTATTTTCTCCTATTAGTCTTAAATGTATCATATAGTAACGTCATTGCATGTCACCTAGTCTTTGTACTTTTTGAAAGCGTAAGCAACCAATTTGCTCATTTTATAGACTTTTATCATATCTCCTCTCCATTGTCTCTTCTCCAAGCTGAAGAGTCCTAACCTCTTTAGCCTTTCCTCATATGGGCATTGTTCTATCCCCTTTATCATTTGGTCGCTCTTCTGTGTATCTTTTCTAATTCTGCTGTATCTTTTTTGAGATGTGATGACCAGCACTGCATACAGTATTCGACATGTGGTTGCACCATGGAGGAATATAGAGGCATTATGATATTCTCTGTTTTCCATTCCTTTCCTAATAATAATAATAGAATGGGAGTAATGTAATAGATAGAATAATAGTGAATAAAATCATTGTTTTAATGAGGAGAGGCAAAGTAGTAAAAGTATAATGAATGGGGAGTAAATGGGGAACAGTAACAGGAAATATGTAAAAGGATAATAACAAATAAGGAAATAATGTAGTTCTCATGTGGAGCATACTGTAGAAATATGAAGTAGGGACATCATCTCAGACTTGAGGTAAGTGCAACCCTCCTTTCCCTAGTCTGGAAGGTGACAAAGTGTGATCACTGATTATCGGGTACCTCATACAGTTCCGGAGATGGGGGCTGTGGGAGGTCACATCTTTTCCGTGTGTGTCTTATCAGGGCCCTTACTCCTTTAAAGAGGGTGATTGAAAATAGCAGGTGGGCCACGATCATCATGGCTAGGGCAGGTAAGGCCTAAGACAGGATATAGTCAGTTTGTAAAGTATCTTCATCTCTGGAATCATAGTTGTAGTTCGCAATTTCTGCTTTTTCTTGGCCTACAGACAGATCCACAGTGTGAGAGTCTTTATAGCCTAAAGGATATACCAGGTTTTCATCAAAGTTGATGTCATGGCCCCGAAACATGTCCAGGATTTCTACCTCTGTGGGAAATGGGTCTGGTTCTAGGTAGCATAAGGACACACCCCATTCCATAATTGATCCAACACTATAGCATACCAACAGTGCCCTTGAATTCCCCACTTTCCATATCCTCCCTTTACAGAGATCCTCTGCCAGAACAGATTACTAAGACAACAGTACCACTGACCTTACAGACTGGGGTCTGACATGAAGAATAAATCAGCTCTACGTGTTACCCATGGCAACCAATGCAATCATTCTGGGCCTACCATGGTTCCTGAGTCGCCAGCCCCACAATGACTGGGCAATGATGCAGATTGCTGGATGAGGTCCTAAGTGTCATGAACAATGTATTACCAGAGTCTGTCCTCTGGTACTAGCCACCTGGACTGTTACCTCTGAATTTGCAGGCCTACCACTACAGTATAATGAATTCATTGATGTTTTCAGTAAGAAGCAGGTGGAGATCCTATTGCCTCATCATTTCTATAATTGTGCCATAGATCTCCTCCCAGGCAAGGTTCAACCTCAAGGCCACATTTATCCACTCACCGCTCCTGAAACGGAGGCAAAATCTAAATACATTAAAGAGAATCTGGACTGAGACTTTATTTGTTCATTGTCATCACCAGCAGGAGCTGGATTCTTTTTTTGTAGGGAAGAGGAACAAGTCATTACATCCCTGTATGACTTATGGTCTCAACTCAACTACAAAAAAAAAAAAAATCAATACCCACTTCCTCTGATCTTTGAGCTCTTTAACCGCCTCCGGGGCGCACAAGTATTTATGGAGTTGGACCTCTGAGAAGCATACAATTTGATCCAAATCTGTGAAGGTGATGACTGGAAGACCGCCTTTAGCACCTGCAATGGGCATTGTGAGTAACTAGTAATGTCCTTCTCAGTCTTCCCATTTATGGTAAAGAGATATTTCGGGGCTTTCTCTACTCTCAAGTGATGATCTACCTAGATGACATTCTTACATTTTCAAAATCTTTGAGCACCAACTCCATGTGAAACAGGTCCTGCAAAGGCTACGCAAGCATCATCTCTATGATAAGTTAAAGTGTATATTCGAGCAAGAAGAACTCCCCTTTTTTGGGTACATCGTGTCATGTCAAGGCCTTCAGATGGATCTGGAGAAATTAAAAGCCATCTCAGAATGGCCCAGGCTGGTAGGCCTCAGGGCAATTCAACGCTTTCTGGGTTTCGAAAACTACTACAATTTATACCTGGGTATTCCACCTTGGCAGCCCGACTCAAAGCCCTTACTAGAAAGGATGCCGACATCAGGAATTGGACCGAAGATGCCATTCAGGTCTGTGAACTGCTAAAGAAGGAGTTCACCTTTGATATCTGCTTACATCACCGAGATCCAGCTCAACCCTTCATTCTGGAAGTAGATGCCTCTACTCTTGGGGTAAATGCTGTCCTTCTCTCATGAGTTGCTCCTATTTTTCAAGAAATTCTCTCCAGCAGAGAAGAATTATAGAATTAGTAATCATTAGTTGCTAGCAATCAAATTAACCTTGGAAGAATGGTGACATCTATTGAAGGGGGCCAAGCACCAAATAACCATTTATACGGATTATAAGAACCTTGAGCATTTGGCACAGGCTCCAAGGCTGAACCCCAGGCAAGCCCACTAGTCATTATTCTTCAATCAATTTGACTTCAAGATATGGTACCGACCAGCTGAGTGGATGCGCACTTCCGGTCATTCGATATGGAGGGGACCCTGGAACTATCACAACACATTATTGACCCAGCCAAAATTGTGGTTGCCACCACTTTCACAGTTCCTCCCAGCAAGACAGGGTACCCTGACGCCTGTGTCAGAAGGTTCTCGAGTGGGCACATGACTCCTGGCCATCGGATCATCCTGGCATTGCTCAGACATTGGAATTAATCATACCACACAATTGGTGGCCAAGATGAAGACCAACATTCAGTGTTACGTAAGATCCTATCCTACTGCTCCATGCATAAAATTGTCAGAGCATGACCATAGGGGTTGTTACAGCCACCGACTGCCCCCACAAAATCCTGGACCCTTGTGGTCACAGACTTAATTTGTGACCTTCCCCTTTCTAGTGGCAATACTACCATATGGGTGGTTGTGGATAGATTCTCTAAGATGGCACATTTTATTCCCCTTTCTGGACTCTCATCTGCATCTGAGTTAGTGAAACTCTTTGTTCAACACATCTTTCGCCAGCATGGACTACTACGTCACATTCTCTCAGATCAAGGAGTTTAATTCTCTGTCCGATACTGGAAAGGCCTGTGCTGAAAATTCAGAATCATGTTGGATTTCATCTCCATGTACCACCCTGAAAGCAATGGACAAAACGAACAAGTGAATCAAAGCATTAAGGCCTTCCTGCAGGTTTACGTGAATTTACATCAAGATAACTGAGCCTCTCTCCTATGGGCTGAGTTTGCCCATAATAACCATGTCAATACTTACACAGGATTTTCACTCTTTTATGTAATCTTTGAGCATCATTCTTAAGTACACAGACCACTTCCTATTTCAGAAAATTGTCCAGCAGCTGCCCTGATGAGACAAGTGCTCCATGAGTTGTGGACAAAGATGCATTGTCTACTGGATAAGGCAGAAGAACGTTATAAGAAACAAGCTAACAGGAAGCGGCACCTTAGTGGTACCCCGGAATCCTAGTCTGGGGGTTAGTACCAGGAACCTGAGGCTGAAGATGCCCTCTATGAAATTTGCTGCATGGTTCATTGGACCTTTTCATTTTGACTGCCAATTGGGCCCCGTAGCTTACAAACTCAGATTACTACCATCCTTAAGAGTCCATGATGTCTTCCACATCTCTCTGCTGAAACCTGCTGTTTTCTTCTGGCCGGGTAGACTGGCCCTTCAGACCACTGAAATTGAGGCAGAAGAAGTCACTTCATTTGAGGTCTAAGGAGTTTGTAACCAGTTGCAGTACCTTATTGCCTGGAAAAACTATGGCCCTGAAGAAAATATTGGGGAGCTGGCCTCCAACCTACAAGCCCCCCCCAACTTGTAGCAGAATTCCACAGATGTTTTCCCAATAACCCCAAGAAGTTGGGGAGGGGGCTTTGAGAGGGGGGGTACTGTTATATTTGCTGGCTTGTGGGATGTCCTCGTAAGCTGGTGCACTCACCCATGAATGCTGCAACAGCAGGCCTTACTCGCATGACATGAACATCGCCATCCTCACATCAGCCCTACTCTCCTTAGGCATGCACACCAGCCTTCCAGACTTAAAGGCGTGCAGTGGGAAACAGGCTGATGTGCCCTTGAATGACATCATAGGCTTCAGCCCTTAAAAGGACCTTTTAGACATCCAGACCTCACCTCAGCAAAGGGTCTCCTGCATTCCCTGCAGTGCGTGTTGCTAGCATTCCTGTTCCTTGTTCCTTCTTCCAGCCTTGTCTCGTCCAGCCTTGCCTTGCCTCGCCTCATCTTCCAGCCTTGCTTCACCTTCCAACCTTGCCTCATCCAGCCTTGCTTTTTCTTCCAGTCCAGCCTCATCACCCAGTCCAGCCTCATCCAGCCTGTCTTCCTCATTCCCATCCTCAATTTTTTTCTGTGTATCCATATCTCCCTCGATTTGCTGCCCCGGATCTGACCTCTTGCCTCAAACTGAAAATGTTTATTTGCCACCTAGACTAGATCTCTAGCATCACCAGTCTGTAGTTTCACAGATAACCCTTGGAACCCTTTTTAAAAAGTGGCATTACATTGGCTACCCTCCAAGCTTCAGGTACTGTAGCTGATTTTAATGATAGTTTACAGATTACTAAAAATAGGTCTGCAGTATCATTTTTCAGTTCTTTCAGCTCTCTGAGATGTAGATCATCTGGTCCAGGTGATTTTCTACTCTTTAGTTTGTCAATTTACTCTAGAACGTCTTAGAGGTTCATTGAGATGTTTCAGTTCCTCTGAATCATCACTTTAAATATCACTTCTGGCATGTGTATTTGTCTTGCATCTTCCTCAGTAAAAACTGAAGCAAAGAAATCATTTAATCTCTATGCAGTGGGGCGGATTTTAAGAGCCCTGCTCGCCTAAATCCGCCCAAATTCGGGCGGATTTAGGCGAGCAGGGCCCTGCGCGCCGGTGAGCCTATTTTACATAGGCCTACCGGCGCGCGCAGAGCCCCGGGACTCGCGTAAGTCCCGGGGTTTTCGGAGGGGGGCGTGTCGGGGGCGGGACCGAGCGCAGCGCTGTTTTGGGGGCGTGTCGGGAGCGTTTCGGGGGCGGGTCCGGGGGCGTGGTTACGGCCCGGGGCAGTCCGGGGGCGTGGCCGCGCCCTCCGGACCCGCCCCCAGGTCGTGTCCCGGCGCGCTAGCGGCCCGCTGGCGCGCGGGGATTTACGCCTCCCTCCGGGAGGCGTAAATCCCCCGACAAAGGTAAGGATGGGGTATAGACAGGGCCGGCCGGGTGGGTTAGGTAGGGGAAGGGAGGGGAAGGTGAGGGGAGGGCAAAAGAAAGTTCCCTCCGAGGCCGCTCCAATTTCGGAGCGGCCTCGGAGGGAACGGAGCGGCCTCGGAGGGAACGGAGGTAGGCTGCGTGGCTCGGCGCGCGCCGGCTATACAGAATCCATAGCCTTGCGCGCGCCGATCCCGGATTTTAGCGGATACGCGCGGCTCCGCGCGTATCTACTAAAAGTACGCCTATTCGCGCGGTCTGAAAATCTACCCCTATGGTTTTATCCTCCATTAGTGCACTTTTTACCCCTCAGTCATCTAATTGTCCAACTATCCCTTACAGACTTTTTGTTTATAATTTACCTGAAATAGCTTTTATTATGAGATTTTGCTTCCACGGCAAGCTTCTTTTTAAATTCTCTCTTTGCCTTCCTTATCAATGCTTTGCATCTGACTTGCTAGTGCTTATGCTGTTTTCTGTTTTCCTAGGATCCCTTTCCCATTTTTTGAAGGATGTTCTTTGGTTAGAATAGCCTCTTTCACTTTACCTTTTAACCAAGCCGGCAGTTATTTGGCCTTCCTTCCTCCTTTTTTAATGCGTGGAATATAACTGGTCTGGATTTCCAAGATGGTATTTTTAAACAACTTCCATGCCTGATGTAAACTCTTGACCTTTTCAGCTGCTCCTTTCAAATTTTTCCATTTATCATAATCTCCCTTTTGAAAGTTAAATGCTCTTACATTAGATTTCCTGAGTGACCTTCTTCCATTTATCAAGTCAAATTTGATCATGTTAGAGTCACTTGGCAATAGTGATAATAACACCATTATCTCTTGCACAAAATTATGTGTTCCTTTAAGGATTAAATCTAAAATAGCTCCCCCCCCCCCCCCCAACTTTGTTGGTCCTTATACCAGCTGCTCCGTGAAGCAGTTACTTATTTAATCTAGAAAGCTTACCTCCTTAGCATGTCCTGATGTGACATTTACCCAGTTCAAACTTGGGTAATTGAAATCACCCATTATTACTATGTTGCTAGTTTTTGTTAGCATTCCCTAATTTCTGTGAGCATTTCATCCTCTGTCTGTTCATTCTGGTCAGGTGGACAGTTGTATACCCCCACTGCTATTCTATTCCCCTTCACACATCGAATTTCTATCCATATACAGTAGATTCTGCATTTTATTTCCTGTAGAACTTTTATCCTGCTTGACTATATGCCCTCTTAAACATATCGTGCCATCCCTCCTCCAATTTGATTCATCCTATCAGTGCGATATAATTTGTACACTGGTATCACAGTGTCACATTGGTTAACCTGCTTCCACCAGGTCACTGAGATGCCAATTATATCTACCTTCTCATTCAGTGCTACATATTCTAACTCACCCAGGGGCAGATTGGCCTATCGGGGGATCGGGCATCCCCTGGTGGGCCGATCGCTCCAGTCACGTGGTCTGCCGTGCGCGGCAGTGACAGAGCCGCCCTCGGCAGACCACGTGATGTGTCCTGGGCCGGCCTGGGCAGCAAATACCCGGGCCAGCCTGACATCGTGAATCCACCGCTGAACTCTCCCATCTTATTTTTTTAGATTTCTACCATTTGTATACAGACATTTCAACTAGTGGTTTAAAGGAGTCCACTTTTGATAAAGCACTAATGAATATAAAATACCATGGGGCTGTCAGATCTCTTATCATTTTGTCCACCCAGGCTTAGTCAGGTTTGTAAATATAGAATACAAGTATGCTTTTATTTCACCATCTCCTTACAACTTTTTGATTATTTAAGTCGATTGGGATAGGACTTCTGGACCATCAGCTAAGTACATAAAATGATGATTATAATATAGACAACTGAGGGGTTGGGGAAAGAAATCTGTAAATGTGAGGCATGTACTTACTTATAACAAATTGATTCCAAAAAAAGAATAAATACGTAAGAATCAGAGGTCGATACTCTAAGGCTGTGTGTGGGTAACTTTTGGAGTTATGCACAAAAAAACAAGATTTGAATATCTGCTCCCACTGCTGGAAGTGTCAGGAGTGGGGAAATATGTACCTCGCTCCCCATCTGGGTATCAAGGGGGGGGGCGGGGTAGTGTTGATTATAGGGACTGTGGGTGGGTGGCTCATTGGGGGGTGCAACCAGATTTATATTTTTAGAAGTAACAGGGGTAGGGGGGCCTGAACTGTGAGCCCTGGGACCTTTGTTGAACAATTAAGTTGGGGGGGGGGGGTTTGGAGGTGGGGGATGTGCAGCCCAATGGGGGCCATATGAAATTTTGTTTTGAAAGGAGGGGATCAGGCTACAAACTCTAATATAGTTTTATTTTTTTTATTTAGAAAACAATGCTACTTACCTGGATATCTTTTGAAGATAATCTGTTAAGTAGCAAATTATCCAGCCACAGAAGGCCAGATAACTTAAAAACCTAAACTGCTACGTTCAAACACAGCCGGTTAGGTTTTTAGATTACCTGGCTACATGTATTTGAATAACTTTAAGCAAGTATATTCAGCCAGATGTTTATCCCGCTGAATATACGAGACAAGTTATCTAGCTAACTTTAGCTGGATAACTTGTCAACTAACCGGCTTACTAAATATGAACCTCTCAATGATTTGCAATTAATAATGATATAAATATTTTTATTTGGAGAACTGTTTTATTAAGTTGGTAACATCACTTTGAATTTGTTCTGACTAATCCAAATTTCTAAACAACTGAATTTTGCCTGATACTGCAGGGGCAGACGCCATGTTCCATGCACAGTGAGCAACCACAGGCTTTGCTTTTGCCTTCCTACCAGCAGCACCAAGGAAGCATGGGCTACCATCCACCGCAGCGGCAGCAGGCTCCAAGAAGAACCGACAGCTTGTCAAACTCCTCAATTCTGCACCAGCCCCCATGATAGACTCTCAACAGCACAATGCACAAGTGGCAAGGGATAATCCAGCTTCACCACCCACTATGCACTTCAGTCTCCAGCAGCCTCATCCTGCCATCACCAAGTGCTACTGAAAGTGGATGTTGCTAAAGAAAACGCTTGGCTTTTTTTTTTTTTTCAAAAATGTTCAGTGTCAGAGAAACATCCTGGGACACACATAAACTAGAATATGTGCACTGTGCCCTGCAAACTCATTTCAGCTTAATTCATTATAAAAACAAAATATTCTGGGCAAATCGCCACAAGTGGGAGCTGGGTGCATGAGGTATTCGTCTTTGGTTGGCAGGCATTCTTTGGCATTTTGGAAACTGCTGGATTGAAACCTAGGGGAGAGATCTGCTGAAGAGAACAAAAGATCTTTTGTACACCTCCCCGCCACCCCCTCCCAAAGAAAAATTACACTTTTCTGTAAACAAGAGTGGGTTTCTTCAACCTGATGACTGTGTACATTACAAGAAATGACACTGCTTGTCATTGGACTCATAGCTGGCAAATGCGGAGGGTGATTTTTAAAACCATTTATCTGGGTGACACGGCTTGGCTGAAAATTGGCCGTCTCCAGACCGCTAAAAGGGCGTGCAGACTTCCATAGTACAAGGACGTTTTTATATCCAGATTGCATGGGCATGTCCCCGGAAGAAAATAGCACGCCTCCGTGACATTTTCACTAGCAGATATGCTATTTATCCCCTCTCAGCCACCCACACAAAAGAGCAGAAGCAAAGCACATGGCCACTTTTAAGGGGCGTACTATACACTAATTTTCAAAGTGACCCTACCTGCATTGTTTCTTTTTTGAAAATTAGCGTAAAGTATGCATGCTAAGAGCTCCTGCGCTCTTTGCAAGCATGTGCACTATTTGAAAGCTGCCCCCATTATGTCCAAAGCAACAGATCAAATCACCGTACTTCTGAAATATCCATTCCATACATCAATGGACACAACAAATATAAATCCTCTGTTTTCTGTCATCTCCTTCCCCTACACACGCTGGTAACTAATACCAATACTAATACCCCTTTCCTGTAGTTCTTTTTTTCTATTTGATGCTATCCCTCTGGAGGCAATCTTTGTGTTCAACTGGCTCCTCAATCCTGCAATATCACATTTGTTTAATTTATAAAAGATTTTAATTTACTAGTGTTAATTTGCTACAGCCTCCAAAGCTCTGCAATTTATATATGTGTGTTTTAGGAATACTGTAAAAGTATTTCATAAGAGCATCCTTCTACCCCCTACTCTTCATCTCCCAACTACACTCACCCCAAGCCTGACTTCCTCCACTTTCTCTCCTCCTCCCACGAGTGACCTTCCCTACTTTCTCAACCCCACACCATCAGCCCCCACTGGTCTCTCTCCCTCTCAGGCCTAATCCCCTCCTCTCTCCCCTTCATGCCCCCTTCTCCTGGCATGATCCCTCCACACTATCATCCTCCTTTTTTTTTCCAAGGCCTGACCCCTCTTTTCTCCCTCTTTAGGAGGAAAGGAAGTGCCTGTACTGTTTGAACTGGGCATGCAGGCAAAAGGAGAAGGAGGAGTAACTTGCACATATGGGCCAAGACAGACACTGTCTCCTCCTCCTTCCTGCATGGTTTATGCAATGCTGCTGACAGCTTCTTCTGGCCCATGGAGGCCAATTATGTGGCCACTGACCACGATCCTACCATCACCACCTGTAGTGCCATATTCTGCATGGGAGGGGAATATTGTGCAAATTCTGTGTTGCACAGAATTCTCCCAGTTGTAATCATTACACACCAGGATAGCATCTAAATTGCAGGCTGTTGTTGGACTATGAGTTCTCTTTTATTCAGAGACATATGTGGATTTTATACATTGAGGCACATATACCAAATCTCCTAATAGGGGAGAGATGACTGGTGGTGCTAAAGAAAAGGGTGTTAGTACACAAGTGTAATAACAGAGTAGGAGTATGCCCAGGTGATAGTAGCTATGAGGGAGATGAATAAACTTTCGATTTCTTCCCCATCAAAACGAAGTAAGCCATGCGCCGATGGCTCGCACCATAGGCCTGTAGATTTTATAGGGGGCAGATGTCCCTTAGAGATGATGTCAGCAGCAGTATCCGTGCGGGGTTGGGGTATCGCCGCAATGGAAAGGGCGAACAGAGAAGCTCACAGCAGCCCTGGTTCTTCTCTCCCAAGTACCTCCAATAGAGGGAACTACCCAGTAGCTATGAGAGTCACTGCATGCATGACCAGAGTGGAGCTGATCCTTAGAGGAGGAAGCTGTCCACCAATGTGGTATATATGCAGTCAGCCAGATGGAAAGGAAGTGATCTACTGTTTGAATTGGGCATGCAGGGGGGAGGAGGAGGAACAATGCCTGTAATGAAAAATAGGTTACACTCATAAGCTTTGGAATGGGGTGTGCCACAGAGACCATGGTCTGATCAAAGTATGGTCCTTCCCACAGAATCACTGTAGGAGATCTGGGGCAGAAGCTCTTCAGGGGTAGGAGGAGAGCAGCGGTGTGTCGGGCCGCATTCTCCACCTCTGTAGCTCTGGTCCTGACTGCTCCTTCAACAAAGGTCCCAGAGCAGGCGGCAGAGGAGAAGGAAGTTAGGGCCTGAAGCAGCACGACCACTCTCTTTCTGTTGCTGATCAGAGTGAATGGGGGTAAAAAGAATCCTGGGAGGGAAGAAAGAAGTAAGAGTGTTGGTGGGGGGTAGGGGGGTAGGGGAAGAAAAAGGGAAGAGGTAGGAGAGAGAGGGAGGGTGTGGGGCTAAGGAAGAGAGAGAGACCTGGGAAGTGAGTGGGAGAGGGAGGAGTGAAATCAGGGCAAGAGAAAGAGGGACTACTGGGGGGCAGGGGGCAGTAGGCTTGGCCCACCCTAACCATAAAAGAATTCCGCTGCTCCTGATTACACTGCTGGGGAGAGAAGTGTAAGTGGGGATAAATAAAATGAAAGGAAATGCAGAGCTGAAAGGTGGTAGGGAGAAGATCTAGTAATGGGAAAGGGTTAGGGGTAAAACCTCCCTGATCTTCTCCCCTGCAGCAATCCCCCCATTCACACATGCTTGGCCACTGGAAAGCAAACTCTCCTTTCAGCCTTCCCATTTCTATACATAAGACTCAAAAATGCTTTGTGACATAAAAAGGGATTTTTTAGGTTTGTTAGCTCAGGGAAGGGAAGAAGGGGGCTAAGGGAGTCATTTACTAAGCTGCGTTGAAGCTTTCCAGTGTGATAATAAAGGGGTAGATTTTCAGAGCCCTGCTCGCCTAAATCCGCCCAAAACCGGGCGGATTTAGGCGAGCAGGGCCCTGCGCGCCGGGAAGCCTATTTTACATAGGCCTCCCGGCGCGCGCAGAGCCCCGGGACTCGCGTAAGTCCCGGGGTTCTCGGAGGGGGGCGTGTCGGGGGGCGGGCCCGGTCGTCGCGGCGTTCCGGGGGCGTGTCGGCAGCGTTTTGGGGGCGGGTACGGGGGCGTGGCTATGGCCCGGGGGCGTGGCCGCGCCCTCCGTACCCGCCCCCAGGTCGCGGCCCGGCGCGCAGCAGGCCCGCTGGCGCGCGGGGATTTACGTCTCCCTCCGGGAGGCGTAAATCCCCCGACAAAGGTAAAGGGGGGGTGTAGACAGGGCCGGGCGGGTGGGTTAGGTAGGGGAAGGGAGGGTAAGGTGAGGGGAGGGCAAAGGAAAGTTCCCTCCGAGGCCGCTCCGATTTCGGAGCGGCCTTGGAGGGAACGGGGGGAGGCAGCGCGGCTCGGCGCGCGCAGGCTATACAAAATCGATAGCCTTGCGTGCGCCGATCCAGGATTTTAGTGGATACGCGCGGCTCCGCGCGTATCTACTAAAATCCAGCGTACTTTTGTTTGCGCCTGGAGCGCAAACAAAAGTAGGCTATTCGCGCTCGTCTGAAAATCTACCCCAAAATGTCTTAACACACAGGGGAGGGGGGAGATAACACACAGCATTTCAAATACTGTGTGTTATCTCCCCCCTCCCTCCCCTGAAAACCCCGGGGCAACATGGATATACAAATGATCTGATTTACATAAAAATGCATGGAAATATATGCAAAGCGGGAAATGCATATGGAAATATTATGCTAATCGGATAGCGCAGTTTGCCTTTCAATTCACAAGAGGTGAAGTTACATCTCGAGAGGTGTAGTTGACTTTCTCCAGGACCAGTGGGACAATAACACGTGTCCCAGTGCTCCAGGGTATTCTCCTAAAGAGACACCCCCTGCCACCACCACCCTGCCACCACCACAGCAGGGTGGCAGGGTGGTGGTGGCAGGGGGTTTCACCCCCTGCCACCACCCAGAGATGGCCCAACGTAGTGAAAAGTAAAATTTTTAAAAAGTTGCAGTGGTGGCCTCACCCTCTTCTGTGTTAAATATTGTGGCCACCCCCTGAGACCCCCTCCAAAGCACTTGTGCCACGTTCCATGGTGTGCGGTGGTAGCCAGAGGGTCCCTTAGGCATCCAGATCCATCTGTGCCATTGGCAAAAATGGTGCCGGCTGGCTTTAGAGTGACGTTTTGCCCTTGAACCGCAGGTTAATGAATCCCACAATATAAGGCTGATGCAAAGTTAATTTTAGTTTGGAGAGTGAAGAAAGAAGGCTGCAGGCATCTTTCATGAAGATATAAAAGAAATCAGTGTGGGATACAGGAGAGGGAGAGAAGCAGGACATATCCCATTAGCTTTAACATTTGAACAATACACAGATAGTCTATTAATAAGATCCAGGAAGAAACTGCATTGTCTTTGACCCATTTAAAGGGTATGCTGCCAGATATTACATCCCTTTCCCAACACCATTTAGGAGCAAATATTACCTTTAAGAAATGCACTTTTTTTTTTTTTTTGCTTTTTTTTATATGGTTTGTTATGTTGATATGTTTTTATGAAAAAGAAAAGTTTATGTAATTATAAAAAGTAGTGTATTGTACAGTTGTTGTAATAATGACCTATTTCTATATAAAATAAAATTGAATTGAATCCTATGGATATTATTTTGCATATGAAATACCAACTTATTTCACAAGTTCAAAACATTCCCCTTTGTTTTCTTTTCTCGTGAACGGCAAAGGACAAATGAATGACTTTGTCATATTGTCAGCCAGAGAAGAAATTCCTCCTGATACGTAGTGGCCTTCAGGGGTCACCCCTAGCCAGGCAACCCAGTTTGGGGATATTCCAAGTATATAAAGGAAACAAATGGCTTCTCAAACCCGACCTCAGGACCTCCCAACCAGTGAGGTTTGCAGGATACTGACAATGACTATGCATGGGATAAATTGATATACATTGGAGACGGAGTACATGCAAATACATTATGGATATGGGGTTGGCCAATTCTGGTTCAAGAGAGCAACAAACTGATCTGGTTTTCAGGATCCCCAGAGGGGTAGATTTTATAAATCTGCGCCCGCGCATACCTTTTGTTCGCGCATCAGACGCAAACAAGAGTACGCGGGATTTTAATAGATACCCGCGTAGCCGCGCCTATCCATTAAAATCCGGGGTCGGTGCGCACAAGGCTGCCCAAAATCGGCAGCCTGCCTCCGTTCCCTCCACCCCCCACCCCCGCACCTTCCCCTCCCTTCCTCTACCTAACCCACCCCCCCAGCCCTATCTAAACCCCCCCTTACCTTTGTTGCACAAGTTACGACTTGCGCGCACTGGGCTGGCCGCCGGCGCGTCATGGTCCGGTCCGGGGGCTGCTCCGGAGGCTGCGGCCATGCCCCCGGAACACCCCCGATGACACACCAGCCCCGACACGCCCCCGATGATGCGCCGGCCACAACACCCCCCCCAGGAAAGCCCCGGGACTTACGCGCATCCCGGGGCTTTGCGCGTACCGGCAGCCTATGCAAGAAAGGCTTGGGCGCGCAGGGGGGGTTTGGGGTAGGTTTTCGGGGGTTATGCGCGTAACCCACGCGCGTAACCCTTTGAAAATCTACCCCACTCTGAATAAGCATAAGATATAAATGCATACAATGGAGATGGTGCATGCAAATATCTCATTTATTTATTTATTTATTTCGGATTTTTATATACCGGCATTCTCAATACAAGTATCGAATCAGGTCGGTTTACATAGAACAAAACTGTCGCAATAAAGGCGTTACATTAAACAGCGTTTCTTGACATATGAGTAACATATAACATATAACATATCATATAAAATATAAATAAATAATACAAATTTTAAATATAACATAGACTATAATAATACTAATAACTCGTCAACAGGACGTGGATAAATACAAAGGATGTTTAAGGCCTGAGTATATATCTTGAATAATTAGAGGGGTAGTCTAAATAGTGATATGTGGGGTACATAGACCTTGTTGCTGTGCAGAGTCCGAGTAGTGCATGAGTAAAAGGAGACTGATAATCCGAGAAGGAGTCTTAAAACAGGTGTGTTGTTCAGATCTGACGTGGTTAGATCTGGAGGGGAGTATGGCTGATCGAGGATCTGATGTTGGACTATTTTTCTCTTTGACCGGTGTCGGAGTGATCTTGTGATTCTGTGTAGGCTTGCCTGAAAAGCCACGTTTTAGGTTTTTCTTAAAAGTTGGATGACAAGTCTCTTGGCGAAGATCCGGCGGTAATGAGTTCCAGAGGGTGGGCCCGGCTGTGGAGAGTGCTCGTTTTGTTCGTTTGGTTTTGATCGGGGGAGCATATAAGGAGCCTTTGTAGTTGTGCCTGATGGGTCTTTGTGAAGTGTGAGGGCGGAGTCGTGAGTTTAGATTTAGGTGGGCAATGCCCATGATATCCTTGTGGATCATTGATAAAGTCTTGTAGGTGATTCTAGCTTTTATAGGAAGCCAATGAAGGCTGTGAAGAATAGGTGTTATGTGGGCTCTTTTATTTGTGTTAGTGAGTAGTCTCGCTGCGGCATTCTGCACCATCTGTAAAGGTCTTGTGGATAAGGCTGGAAGGCCTAGCAGTAGAGAGTTGCAGTAGTCCAGCTTAGACAGAATTATGGACTGGACTACTAGCCGGAAGTCACTGAAGTGAAGAAGGGGTTTAAGATTTTTTAGCACTTGGAGTTTGAAATAGCATTCTTTAGTTGTGTTGTTAATGAAGGATTTAAGGTTGAATTTGTTGTCGAGATGCACCCCCAAGTCTCTGACGGAGGTGCAGTGGTTAATAGTTAGTTTTGAGAATTGTGTAGCGCTTTGGGAGTTGGTAAGGGTATGGTTTTCGTCAGGTGAGATGATGAGGATTTCTGTTTTGTTTGGATTGAGTATGAGGTTCAAGCTGGATAGCAGGGTGTCGATAGCTTGTAGGCAGTTGTTCCAATGTGCCCAAGTTTTTTGCAGTGATTCTGTGATGGGCATGAGGATCTGGATGTCATCTGCGAAAATATAATGTTTTAGCTTGCACATTCATTGTGTATATCCTGAAAAGCAGACATTTTTGCAACACTCAAGAATGGGAGTTGCCTACTCCTGCCCTATCCAAATAATGGCTGCTAATATTGCTTATCTGGTAATATTGCGCATGTCAGTTTTATCCTCTACACTGCTGTTTCTCAACCTGGCCCTTATGGACCATCCGGGCAGTCTAGCCTGCATGATATCAAGTGGTGATTTTTCAACCAGGTCAAGCTAGGTCACCAACTCAGAACCATTTTGCACAATGTCAAATGTGAAAGCACCAAGAGAATTTTCAAAACTGGTGGGCTGCAATTCCTGACAGATTATCTCATGCAAGATCAGCAGCCAGGAAGTGTGACCCAACAATTTAAAAAATGCAGATAATTAAGGGATGGGGTGGCTTGTGAAGCTCATCCCACAGCCACAAAAATGATGAGGAGCTGGTGGAGGCCACAGTTTGAAGGAGGCCCATGGTGATGATGAGCTCATCCCATCAGCTGCTGAAGACAAGAGGAGGCAACCCCTGGCAGTGGCAGCTTGTAGGAGGTAATGTGGCGGCAGCAACAGCAGTTCAGAAGAGGCTTGTGGTGGCAGATCTCATCCCTCCAGCTGCGGGGGAATTGAAATAGATGGTGGCGGCTGGTGGAGCTCATCCTGCCAGCTGCCAAAGATGAAAGAAGCCCCCACTTGCTGCTTGGGAGGGAAGGTAGGTAGGTAGGGGATGGGAAGGACAAACAAGGTCTGGGGGCAGGGATGAGGGGGACACAGAAAGTTGACGCAGACCCCTTTCCCTCTACATATTGGTACTATTTTCTTTAGATATCAAGAATACAAATGCATGATACTGTATATCTTATGTATATTCACTGTAGAGATATCTTGAAAACCCAACTAGCTGGGTGGTCCAGTAGAAATACTGACCTGCACCAAGGTATTTTAACTCTGATTCTTTGAGTCCTTCCAGCCTTTTTCTTGTCCCCAGGCTGAATAAGATGGGGAGAGCATGCACTAAGCACTGGACGGGTCGTCTTTTGCTATATGAGTCCTCTCCATGTCTGCTGAGGTTAGTGTGCCACACCACAGTTTTGCTAATGTAGGTCTGCTTTGGGCTTAAAAAGGTTGGGAAACACTGCGCTAGCAAACCATTAGACTGGGCTTCAGGACTAAGAACATAGTAATACTGAATTGATCAAGCCTCAATATTCAAGGTTTTCCACTAGAAATCTATTATGGAATATCGAAACACAGATATGCCTGTGGTTTCAGCTTTAAAATAGTCACTTCCCCCCCTCAGCATACAATTTTGAATTCTTTAGATGTCATTATTCAAAAATTATCCATCTAAATGGCAAGTTTTTTGTATATTCAGGATAAGTCACTACTGGTCTAAAGTTATCCAACCTTGTGTGGCCAGATAACTGCCTGCTTAAGCGGATAACTTTTGAACATATCCAGTTAAGTAGCCCTTTAAAAAAAAAAAAAGAAAAGAAAGATGAAAGGTCAATGGTCTATAAACCTGTATACAATTCCTGTTGGGTCATGCAACCCCCACATCCTAATCCCCTTTTAAATGTAAGGAAAATATTCTGGGTCTGCAAGTGGCCCTCCATCCATCCCCTTTCCTGGATCTTACATCAGAGCCATAGCGTACCTTTAGCCAATAGGGCTACGGCCACAGGTGCCACTACCAAAAGGTGCCATAGCGCTGCCATGTGCCAATGAAAGCAGTGTGGCTGGCGGGTTCTCAGCAAGAGAAAAAGCAGCGCGGCCCTGTTGAAATCAGCAGCGTGGTTGGCGCGGCCTTATTAAGTGGAATAGCAGCATGCCCTCGATGGCCACGCTGCTGAATACGGCGAGGCCGCGCTGCTTTTCCACTTACTATAGCCATGCTTACCACTCCGACGATTTTGGCGAGGCTGCACTGCACTGGAGGAAGAGAAGGAGAAGGAGCTCACTCTGCCCTGCTGGAAGGAGTCCAATGTTAGAGCTGTGTCGACCCCGTGGCAGGAAGTTGTTCACTTGGCCACGTGGGCTGAAGAAGGAGACTGCTGCTGCCTGCTACTGCAAGGGGGAAGTGAGAAAGCTTGTGTGCATATGTGTGGCAGTGTGAGAAAGAGCATGTGTGCATATATGTGGGAGAGTGAGAGAGAGCATGTGTATGGGACAGAGAGCATGTGTGTGGGAAAGTGAGAGCATGTGTGCACATGTGTGGGAGAGTGAGAGAGCTTATGCTGTATGTGCATGTGTGTAGAAGAGAGAGAGCATGTGTGCGCACAACTATCCCAGATATTCTCTCTGTCTGCTAATCCATGATAATTTCAGGGCATTTGGAAATCAAAAGTTCCAAGGTATGGATTATTTTAAATCCTTATTTTAATTGTTAGTTGTTATTGGATGTGTCTTTTTGAAATTTTTTATTGGTGTTTGGAAAATGTTTATATGAGTTTTTAGTTATTGAATGTATTCTATTCATTAGTTGTTTTGATGCGTGCAGATCTTTTATCCTATTTGAATCTATACCCTCTTTAACATATAGTGCTACACCTCACCCAATTTGAACTATCCTGTCATTGCAATATAATTTGTATCCTGGTATCACAGTGTCCCAATGGTTATCCTCCTTCCACTAGGTCTCTTCATTCAGTGCTATATATTCTAATTCTCCCATCTTATTTTTCAGACTTCTAGTATTTGCATACAGATATTTCAAAGTATGTGTTTTGTTTGTATTAACAATCTGTTTATTAGTTGACATGGGTAATTTGGGATCTTTTTTCTCTATCTGTTATTTAAAGGCCCAAGGGCTACGTTAGCATTTATTTCAACCTCTCTATCAGGATGTCCTAACTTCCCTGTTTTGTTCAATGCCTTTAAAGATACATTATTCCGAACCAATCGCTTCTGTCAGCTTTCCCCCATCATCTAGTTTAACAGCTGCTCTATTTCCTTTTTAAAGGTTAGTGCCAGCAGCCTGATTCCACCCTGGTTAAGATGGAGCCCCCTTCCCCAGAATGTTCCCCACTCCTAACAAATCTAAAACCATCTTCCTTGCACAGCCATCTCATCCACACATTGAAACTCTGGAGCTCAGCCTGCCTTTGGTATCCTGCATGTGGAACAGGGAGCATTTCTGGGAATGCAACCATGGAGGATCTGGATTTCAGTTTCCTATCTGAGTCTAAATTTATCCTCCAGAACCTCCCTCCTGCACCTTCCTGTGTCATTGGTACCCACATGTAAATGACAGTTGGGTCCTCCCAAGCATTCTCTATAATCTTATCTAGATGGTACATGAGGTCCTCTATCTTCACATCAGGCAGTCAAATTACCAAGCAATCCTCATGCCCATCAGTCACTCAGATATCTACATTTCTAATGATCAAATTATCCACTATAATGGTCGTCCTAACCCTTCTCTCCTGAGCACACGGCTCTGTGTGAAAGGATAAGGGATCTCCTGGAAGGCAGATCCTAGCTACAGGATCACTTCCTGCTATACCAGCATGATGATCTCTTGCCAGGTGACCTTGGTGCTCCAAAGCAGCACAAATACTGCTTGACTAAATTTGGGACCACGCTACTATATCCCTGAAAGTTACCTCGCTGTCTCATTTCCTCCAGGTTTGCCATTCTGGCCTTCAGAGATCAGACTTGTTCTCTGAGACTCAGGAACTCTTTGCATCAGGTGAATACATACAAAACCTCACCAACAGGTATTGTATGTATTCACTGAATGCCACATATAGATAATCATGGTACTCAGTGCAAAAGACTGGATAGCCCCCAGATCGCTACTAGACTTTTGTCTGCATCTTAGTTTTATTAAGTTTTAAAAGCTTATTATGGATTAGGAATATCTTTCAATTTAAGGGATTTTATTTGGTGTCTTTTAAAGTCTAAGGTTTTTAAATTGATACTAGGTGACATGTTAGTTTGTGAATGACCAGCAACAAGACTAAAATCAGTCAATCACTAAAATCAGGTTTAATTATATGATATTCAAATTCACTAACTGACTCCTATTAAAGACACTGGAGTGAGCCAAAAACTAGTTACTAATTGCCCAGGAACCAGTATTCTTATCTTTTCAGATCAAGTAAACTCACAATTCTAATACTTGTAAAAAATAATAACTTACATAAACTCACAAACACACTAAAGAATCCCTTACTATTCCTAGCCTGCTTTTTATTTTAATTCAGGGTGGCCAACTCTGGTGCTCAAATCCCACAAACAGACCAGGTTTTCAGGATATCCACAATGAATATGCATAAATAGATTTGCATGTACTGCCTCCATTGTATGCAGATCTATCTCATGCATATTCATTGTGGATATCCTGAAAACCTGGCTTGATGGTGGTTCTTGAGGACCAGAGTTGGCCACCCCTGTTTTAATTCAAGGCTCAAACTAAAGAAATCCCTTACCATTCTGGACCTGGAGGCTTTTCAGAACCACACTAAATACACATGAAATACATTTTCACACAATGGAAGCAGCACATGCAAATACACCTCATGCATCCTCAGTGTGGATATCTAAATAATATGCCTTGCAGGGCCAGAGTTGCTTACCCTTAGCTTCCACGGCTTCCCAAACATGTCCTGGGTACCCCACAGCCAGTCGGGTTTTCAGGATATCCACAATGAATATGCATGAGATACATTTGTATACCATGGGCAGGTTAGGGACGTGCCTTAGACCCTATGCTTGGATCGTGGACAAAGGGTAGACCAATGCACTGCCATAGGGGCCGATCCAATAATTTTCGCGGAAAGCAGGTGCTGACTTTTTAGCACCTGCTTTCTTAATGCACACATGGTGCCCGCGAGGGGGGCACCATGCAATAGGCAAATTAGGGGGTCGCACTAGCAAGGAGGCGCTAAGGTTGCTTGCGGGACCTTAAAGCCTCCTTGCTAACACGACCCCGCGGCGGCTGCCGGTTATGAAGACCGACGCCGGTAAACTCGGCATCAGTTTTCATAATCGCCCACCTGCCAGTAATGGAAACAACCCTAGAACCGCCTTCCTAGCGCGACCCCCTAATTTACATATTGCATGGCGCCCCCCCCCCCCCTGCGGTGACTTTCAGCGAAGATTATTGCATCGGCCCCATAGTGCGCACTATGGGGCCGATGCAATAATCTTCGCTCGGTTGAGTGCACTGTATTGCATCGGCCCCATAGTGCACTACTCTGGATCAAGAGATGACTGTGACTACCCGTTTCCAGAGAGCAAAAAGCCCCTAACTAAAGCCAATCCCTTGCTCTCTTGGCACTATTCCCAGCCCTGCCTCCATCAAGGTTCCAAATTTGGTTGAGAACTTTTTTGCTTGCTTCTAATAAATACTATTTTTTTCTGTTTATAACGAAACAGTTATTACTAAACGCAGGTAAAGAACACGGCACCTGTACCGTTTCTGTGGTAACAGCGCACGCTACGTACTGCGTCTATGGCTAGACTTCGTACGTGGGGGGTTTTTTTTTTTTTTTAGTGACCCGGAAGTGTACCTTTGCCCATCGGGTTAAGTTTTTCCCACAATACCTTTCTGCTTCCTTTCTGACATTGTGCCTCTCATAGTGAGTACCTTCCGTCTGAGTCTTGCTCCTTTAATCCGGTGGCATCCTTCTATGTGGTAGCTAGGGACCTGGCTTTTTCTGGCGGAACATAGTGCGAGGAGCCTTCGCTTCCCAGAGGACGCTGTATTTTCCCCCTCCTTGTGGAGTTGGCAGCTTCGTACGGAGCCGGCTATCTTGGCCTGGGCCCGGACACCGCTGCCTTCGTTTCCGCAGAGCCTGGATGAGGAGCGGGGCTGGATCGGACGTGCATTTGGCTGGGATAAAGGGAATGTGTGGACCCAGGGCTCCTTGGGGATTGGATCGAAAGGTGACTGACCCGCTTCTGTTTTTTTTTCCCCTTCCTCACGTAGATGGCTCCGGCAAAGAAGGGCGGAGAGAAGAAGAAGGGCCGATCCGCCATCAACGAAGTGGTAACGAGGGAATATACCATTAACGTTCACAAAAGAATCCACGGAGTGTGAGTATTGCTCGCCGGCGCCTATGATTTTTTTTTGCGGGTGACTCTTGGACCTGAGCCCGATGTGGGAATTCTCATTCCAGACACAAGACGGTGCTTAGGAGGAGAGGGAGGTGTTTGATCGTTCTTTTATTGTAACAGCTTTGAGATGGTGATAAAACGAAAATCAACAGATTCCTGTTCTGCAGTGAATTTATTTACCCTTTTAAATGTAAGAACATAAGAAGATATTGCCATACTGGGTCAGACCGAGGGTTCAGCAAGCCCAGCATCCTGTTTCCAACAGTGGCCAATCCAGGTTACAAGTACCTGACAAGTGAGAAGAACCCAAACATTAAATAGGTCCATTGCTACTGATGCCAGTAATAGCAGTGGCTACAGTAGTTTATGGACTTCACCTTGAGGAATTTACCCAAACCTTTTTCAAACCCATCTACATTAACTGCTGTAATCATATCCTCTGGCAAAGAATTTCAGAGCTTAATTGTGTGTGGAGTGAGAGAATTTTCTCTGATTTGTTTTCAATGTGTTAATTGCAAACGTCATGCAGTGCCCCTTAGTCCTTCTGTTATCTGAACGAGAATAAATAACTGATTCACATTCACGTTTATCCATTCTGCTCCTCTCATGATTTTATAGACATCTGTCATATTTCCCCCCCCTCAGCCGTTTCTTCTCCAAGCTGAACAGCCCTAACATTTTTAGCCTTTCCTCATAAAGGAGCCATTCTATGCCTTTTATCATTTTGGTTGCCTTTTCTGTACCTTCTCCAGAGCAACTATATCGTTTTTGAATGTGGTGACCAGAACGGCACATGGTTCTCAAGGGGGCCAACGTACTAAAGTGCGCCCAGCTTTACACATGGTTGGACACGCATTTTGGATGCGCCAGGCTAGCACCTGATGCAGTAAAATATTCAAGTCCAAAACATGCGCCCAAACAAATACATAGTCGATAGCACCCATTCCATTGCTTGTAAATTCCGTGTAGATGAGGCTATTCCCCCCCCTCGATAGAGAAAATCGCTGGATGCCCAATGCACACTTTTTAACACAGCAAATTTTACGCCAACCCCGGAGGTGGTGTAAAATCAATATACCAGTCAAGGGCTCATGAGAAACTAAAAAAAATACAGTCCTTTGTGATTTCTCCTATTTAGTGTCGTCATGACACAAATTTACTGCTTGTGGTTGTTGAAAACTAAATGTTTATTGCCAAAACCTGTTTCAGCAGGGTGCCTTTACTAAGTCGCTTGAGTGACTCTGGAAGGATGGCCTGGTAGAAATTTGGAAGTGAAATAAATTTTAATATACTGTGGAACACTTTTAATTAAGGGCCTAATTTTTTTTTATATCATTTACACGCTTAAAAACTGGGCTTTACATGTGTAAATTCACTTTTATCTGTTGGGCTTTTGAAAATTTGTACAATATATGCCATTGAATTGTCAATAGGTTTTACCCAGGTTAAGTGCATTTATTGTAGGTAAATGGCTTTTGAAAATTGTTACAATAGTATGTACATTTACATGCATAACTCCTTTTAAAATTCACCTGAAAGCGTGTGAATTTTATGGTGTCCACATGTATATTACTCTGCATGGAGATATGATGGCTGCTTGGGGGAAAACCAGTCAGACACACATCATATGGCTGAGCACTGTCTTTGGTGTCCAGACAGGATAAGGCTTATTTTTATTAGTAAAGGCCTGTAATTCTCAGGTGTATCTTTCGGGAATACATCAGATTAGCCAGTGCATTGAGTGGACATTATGTCATTAAATATTAGGTGTCTCCAACCTAATAAAATGGAAAAGAATGCTGCAGTGTTCAAGCATAATAATGTACATATTTTGTCTTTCTTCAAGAAACACCATCTGACTTGGGTCGAACATGATAAATTACAGAAAGATTGGGTGGGTCATGTTTGTTCCTCTTTACAAGTTCTTAAAACTAAAGTGGATGGGGGAGGGCAGATTTGAGATTTTTGCATTGTAGTTTATACTCGGGCGTTGGGTTAATGGTCCTAATTATGATCAGAATAGCTTTTTTGTGGAAGTCTCCTGACTGTTAGGGGAATTTGATGACACCCATATGGTGATTGGTGATGACTGGAATACCTGTTTGGATCTCCATAGGGAAAGATCGGATCCACCTAGTTGCCAGAATGTGCTGGGGGCATTAACATATATGATTAAAGTGCATAATTTGGTTGTCATTTGGAGGGTGAGAAATCCACCTGGGAGAGATTATGCTTACTTTTCTCCATGACATAACACACACACATTCATTACTGAATATTTTATATGTTCTGACAAGCTAATTTCTAGCTTCATACAGTGTGATTATTCTGTCAGTTTAGCTTTCTGACCACCAACCTATTTTTGACACTTGCATATGTGGCAACAGAATTTGTTACTAGAGAGAGGGGAGTTTCTCAAATTAGTTTCAGATACAGTAAAAGACTAATTTCCATCACGCTGTGGATTCATGTGATCCTGCACTGAGATGGAGGATGCTAAAGGCAGTTCTAAGAGGTAAAATAATTAATTACGTGAGTTATGTCGAGCAAGTATAGAGAAGCAGCACAAAGTAGAGAAATTTAAGGAGTTTGAAAAAGTTCAATAAGATCTGTCAGCAGCTCACCAAGATGAGAGAACGACTTAAAATTACTCCAAACTAGTAAGCTAGAACTTTTGCTCTGCGATATACGAGACAAAAACATTGCAAACACGACAGTAGGATTGGGGCGCTCTTAGAGCTGTGAGGAAGCGGAAGTGCAAACTAATTCGTAAGCTGAGTAAGGAGGGAGGATTTACTATGGATAGCAAAGAAATTGGTGGAATTATCAGAGCATATTTTGAACAGTTATATAAAGGTTTTGAGGGGAATAACTTTCTTGAGTTAACGGTGGTAGGGGGTTTAAGGACCTTAATTACTGAACTTGAAACAAGGAGAGCTGTTGGGGGCCTTGTCTATTGGCAAGAACCGTGGACCTGATGGATAATACATAGATTTTTATAAAAAATGTGGGCGTGATTTTGTGCTCAGTCTGATTAATTACTTGAGGGACTCCTCTGCTTCAGTGGAAGAGCTTAAGGATGTTTGCGTCATATTTGTTCATAAGAAGACAGGAGACAAGGTAGAGGTGGGGGCTTATTGGTCAATATCTTTGTTAAATTCAGACATCCAAAATATTGCAGCTGAGGCTAGAGTATTTTAATGCCTTATCCATCCTGATCAAATGTGATTTATTAGGGCCATCGGTCTGTGAATAATACAAGGTTGTTTAATTTGTGGCATATTTCTAGACCAGTGCTTCTCAGCCGGTGTGTCGCCAAGCAGCGGCAGGTGTGTCACGTGCTACCTGTCTCCCGCTGCTCTCCCCCCCCCCCCCCCCCCCCCCCCCCCCCCCTTAGCCTGCCTCTCGCTCGGTGATCTTCCACTGCTGCCGTTGCCGCCCAGGCTGTCAGCACGTTCAAGCCTGGATGGGAACGGCATCAGTGTTAGTGGAGGCTGGCAACTGCGGCTGGGCCCATTTGTGCTCTTGGGGGGGGGGGGGGGCAGGAAATGAGACAGCCAGCCTGATTGAGAGAATGTGTGTGATTGAGAGTGTGTATGTGTAACTGTGATTGAGAGCCTGTGTGTAAGTGAGCATTTGATTGGCATCATCTATATAAGTGTGTGAGAGAGAGCACGTGTGTGATTGAGAGAAACTGGTCAGAGAGGTGATGTGTGTGTATATAGGAGAGACAATGGAAGTGACTGGTCAGGGAGATGACTGGAATGCGTGTGTGAGAGAGTGAAAGTGATTGTGGGAATGAGAAGCCTGTGCATGTGGAGAGAGCTAGCATAAGAGTGAGAAACATGGGCGTGTGTGAGACAAGCATGGGAGTGAGAAGCCTGTATATGTAAGATAGAACATGGGAGTGGGAAGTCTGTGTGTGTGTGTGCATGCATGAAAGAGAGAGACTGATCGGGAAGATGACTGGTGTGTGAAAGACAGAAACTGGTCATGGGGGTGTGACTGGTATGTGTATGTGAGAGACAGAGAGACTGGTCGTGGGCTCTAAAGAAGAGGACCATGAGTACAGAGCTTCAGCCAGTACTGCTTCTGGTGTGTGCTATTGGCCTGCATGGAAGAGGAGTAGGAGAGCTGCTGGAGGGGGTTAGTAAAGGTGGCTTTTTAAGTTTATTTTTCTTGATTGACTGCCATTTTAATTACTGAATATTATGTGATGTCTGCTGATTTGAAACATTTTATTGGTGTTTGGAGAATTTTAAATTTTTATTAATTTTTAATTGTTGGATATTATTCTGTTCATAGTTGTTGTGAAACATTTATTCTGCTTATTAGTATTTTTTATTTAACACTTTTTTTATACCGACCTTCATAGTAATAACCATATCGGATCGGTTTACATAGAACAAGGGTATAACTGAAGCAATAAATAAAATAGTAATTAACAAGAGAGGAGAATAAGGCAAAGTTACATTTAACAAGGAGTAAAAACTTGGGAAGCTTAAAGCTGGAAGAAAGTATAGTTATACAATTATTTCTGTGTGGGGATCTATAGCTGCTTGCTAGTTCTGTTTTCCTAATAGGAGGTGTATTGGTGTTTAGGGCCTGATTTAATATTTGTAGTGTCTTTTCATACGTAGGGTTGTTACTGATTGAGTGCATTCCATAATACAAGTGTAACTGTGTGCAGATTAGTTTATGTGCATTACTGCAGATCCTGGGAGTATGTTAGGTCGGTTCTGTGTATGTGACCGAGGTGAGGTATTTTACTGTATCAGTCTTATTTGTTGTATTTTCTCAAGAGGACATGCATTAGTGATAAACTGCTGTCTTTTCATAAGTAGGGCTATTGAGCCTGGTAGTTGGAGTTTGTGTTGCTGTTACTGAGATGACACCAGAACCAGAATATATTTTTTGTAAGGTGAGTTGTATGGGGAATGTCATAATTCTGCTTTACATCCATAATTGTGGGTCAGGGAGGTTCCTGTGGATGCAAACTGTACTTTTACATTTAGCCCTATGATGGTCATGTGTTCAGTGTATCACGCATGTGAGAACCATCTGTCAGGTGTGTCCTGACAGAAAAAAGGTTGAGAACCACTGGTCTAGACTATGCAAGATATCAGGAGTGGTGTTAGCATTCAGTGCAAATAAGGCAGGATAAATTGGCCCTATTTTATTTGGGATGCTTAGATATTTTGGATTTCCTGAAGAGGTCAACAGATGGATCAGAGCTATGTATACATTTTCCCAGGCATTTTTTCCAAGTTAATATCATCAATGCTGAAAATCAGAGTGGCACTTGGCAGAGCTGTCTATTATCCCCTCTTAAATTTGGCTATAGAATTCCTTGCATAAACTATTAGGGATGGCAAGCAGATTCTGGGATTCATAGTTGAAAGTTCAGAACGTAAGATTTCTCTATATGCAGATCATATACTACTTTACTTGTCTCATTTGGATGTTTCACGTCTGAGGTTGATGAAATTGTTGGAGGAATATGGTGGGTGTCTAGGTATTAGATTAATTTTCTCTCCAACAACATGTTATAGAGCAAATCCCTGCATCAGGATGCATGTGCAGGGTTTTTACTCCAGTATTTCCTCATCCCCCAAGAAGTTGGGTGGATGCAGCTCATTCTGGATTTGAGATATCTGAACAAACATAATTTGGAAAAAATTCAAAATGAATTCCCTCAGCACGATTCTCCCCTACATTCAGAAGGACGAATGGATGTGTGCCCTGGATCCAAAGGATGCATATTCTCACATACCCATCCACCTGTCTCACTGGTACTACATCTGGTTTCAGGTGAATTTGTTTCATTACCAGTACAAAGTGCTTCCATTTGGCTTGTCATCAGCCTTTGAGGGGTTTTATGCAGTAGTAACAGCTCATCTATGTCATTAGGGAATACAGGTCTTACCTTATCTGGATGATTGAATGATCTTGGTGAACTCTTGAGAGAGGGAGTTCCAGTCCCCAAGCACAACCATCCACATTTCTACAAGGCCTGGACTTTCTAGCAAACTTTGAGAAATCAAGTCTTCAGCAACTCAAGTTCATATGAGCTTGGATAGATTGACTAAAGAGCATTCCTTTCTCCAGACTGAGCAAGCACAATGATGTTACATATAGAAACATAGAAATGATGGCAGAAAAGGACCAAATAGTCCATCTAATTCTTCTGCAAGCCATTGGCCTCCCTCATGCTTGATAGCCAGAAGGCTCCTCGTGGTACTCTGTCGTATGCCAGCAGCGATCCCTGTGGTTCCGCTGACCCACTTTCATATCTGCTACCTCCAGTGGGGTCTACATACCTAGTGGGATTAGCTTTCTCAGCCACTCTTGTCTCTGAGAATTACTGCAATGATGAAACAGTTGCAGTGGTGGTTGCGCACCCTAGTGCTCCAGGAAGGAGCTCTTCTTTGCTCATTCCCCTCCCAAGTGGTACTATCAACGGATGCCTCAACCAAAGGATGGGACGCTCCTGCCAGAACTATGCAAACCCAGGGCATATGGTGATGAAAGCCAATATCAAACCAGTCTCCTGACGCTGAGAGCAATCAGACACACTCTAGCAACATTTGCGTACGTTCTCCCAAGGAAAGGGCATCCTGATTCAAACCAACAACCAAGTCACCATGTACTATATCAACAAGCACGGTGAAATGAGATCATGGCCTCTTTGTCAGGAGGTCCTACAGATCTGGAATTGGGCAGAAAGACATCTAGCTAGTCTTCACGGTATCCATGAAGCTATCTGCTAAGCATCTCTGACATGCTGGCAGATCGACTCAGCAGAGTTTTCCAGCCTCACGAGTGAAATCTACAGCAGTCCGTGGCTGACGAATTGTTCAGCTTATGGGGTCTTCCATCAGTGAACCTATTTGCATCACAACAGAACAAGAAATTGTTAATTTTGCTCAATTCTGCCAAGCGGTTTCAGGCTAGCTCAGGACGCTTTCCTCCTTGATTGGGGACAAAACCTCATATATGCTTTTTCGCCATTGCTACTTATAAACAGAGCAATACAGAAGGTTCTTCAGGACCATACTTGGCTAATTCTCATGGTTCTGACAGATCTAGTATGCATATCTAGTACTACTCTTTAGCAGTCCTCCCATTCATGTAGGAACGGTCCATGCATTGGGACACTTTATTATCTTTAACCTTTCAGTCCTTAAACAGTTTGCATGTTGAGCAAGCATTGTCCTCTCCGAACTGGCTGGTTCTCACAACAAATGCGAGCTTCCAGGGCTAGGGAGCTCACTGTCAGGAACTGGCGGCCCAGAGACATTGGCCTGAGGAAGAGGCCCTCTGGAAACCTGAGCAGTCAGATTGGTGTGTCTACGATTCAGCCACAGACTCCAGGGTCAAGCAAGTCTGTGTAATGTAGGACAATGCAATAACGGTAGCCTATATCAACCGCCAGGGTGGAACCAAGAGCCAGCAAGTCTCACAGGAGATGTATTTCCGCCCATTCCATAAGGAAATCTATCTACATATGATTTCAGCCTCCTACATTGCAGGAAAATACTTCGGAACAGACTTTCTAAGCAGGGAGAGTCTGGATCCAGGAGAGTGGGCGTTGTCAGCCAAAACCTTTCAGCTGATGATAGATCACTGGGGTCTTTCGTTCATCAACCTGCTGACCGCATCTCACAATGCGAAGGTTCCCTGATTCTTCAGTGGCAGAAGAGATCAGCGGTCCCTGGGGAAACAACACTCTCATTCAGACCTGGCCGGAAAAAGAGTTGCTATATGCCTTCCCTCTGTGGCCGCTGTTGGGCAGGGTCATTCGCAGAAACGAGCACCATAGGAGATTAGTTATATTAGTAGCTCCAGATTGGCCCAGGCGTCTGTGGTATGCAGACTTGCGGAGACTCCTGGTAGAGACCCCCTCCTCGTGCCTCCCACCGCACAGGGACCTGCTACAACAGTAACTCCCACCTTATTTTGCATTTGGAAATTCTCTATGTCCCTAGCGTATGTGCGGGTCTGGAGAGAATTTGAGGCCTGGTGCAAGGAACGTCCCCCCTTGGGTGGTCAAAATCCCAATAATTCTGGAATTTTTGCAGGATGGCTTGAATAAAGGTTTGACCCTTAACTTCTTGACGGTCCAGGTAGCAGCTCTTTCCTGTTTCAGAGATGAGGTGAACAGAACCCGCCTGTTGGCTCATCCAGACATGGCCCATTTTCTGAAAGGGGTGAAGCACCCCTACAGGGGCCGCTTCCTTTGTGGGATCTTAATCTAGTATTAGAATTTTTGGCAGGGCCCTCCTTTTCAGCCGCTGCACAGTCTTTCCTTGTGTTTATTATTCTTAAACGGTGTTCCTGGTGGCTATATGCTTGGCTCATCGCATCTCTGAACTACAGGCATTGTTGTATTGGGAATCGTTCCGGATGACCCCAGGAACGTTACAGCTTTGTACCGTTCCAGCCTTCTTGCCCATGATTGGTTGAGTACAGTTACGATTATCCGTTTTTAATCATATTTTAAATCAAGTTTTTTCAGTAGTATGTGCACAGTGGGTTTTGAAGAGAATACTGAAGGACTGAGGTCACTGCAGTGGTGCATCTAGGGTGACGTCAGCCTTGAAATCTGACTCTGTCTCCATCTGCTGGCAGGGGAAAATAACCCATTGGTCCTGAGTCCATCTGTCTACACAAAGGAAAACAAAATTATCAGGTAAGTAATTTCTCCAGTACATGCTGTTCAATTGGGTTTCTACATCTAATTAAAATAATCAGAGGATCTCACAGCTTTCTTGTGTGTGCTCTGTGCTTTACATTATCTGCAGTCACAAATAGTTTAAGCAGCTGACTGACTCTCTCCTGCATGCCCAAGAGTGGCTGGTTAGTATGGTGTGCATTTCCTTTCTCCCATGCAGCAGCCTCCTAAGTATTTTCCTTCTATTTTAGGGGCTTCAAGAAGCGCGCACCTCGTGCTCTGAAGGAGATCCGCAAGTTTGCTATGAAAGAGATGGGGACTCCCGATGTGCGCATTGACACCAGGCTGAACAAAGCCGTTTGGGCCAAAGGCATAAGGTCAGTTTGATACACAACAGTTAGGGCTTCTTAAATTACTGAAGTGGAAATAAACAGCTTTTTTTTTTTTTTTTTTGTGCTTTTCTCTGTGAATATAACATGAAAAGATTTCAGAACTTGACCCACAGATGATTTACAGCCAGATTTTCTTCAGAAAACGGTGCTAAAACCTACACCTGTGTGTTTTTAGGAATGTTCCTTACCGTGTCCGCGTGCGTCTCTCCAGAAAACGCAATGAGGATGAAGATTCACCGAACAAGCTGTACACGCTGGTCACCTACGTACCAGTCACCACTTTCAAAGGTGAGTGAGGTATAAGCAGTAGGGATGTGAATCGTTTTTTGACGATTTAAAATATCGTCCGATATATTTTAAATCGTCAAAAATCGTTAGAGGCGATATTTAATAGGAATTCCCCCGATTTATCGTCAAAAATCGGGGGAAGGGGGAGGGCGGGAAAACCGGCAAACTAAAACATCCCTAAAACCCACCCCGACCCTTTAAAATAAATCCTCCACCCTCCCGAATCCCCCCAAAATGTCTTAAATTACCTGGGGTCCAGTGGGGGGGTCCCGTTGTGATCTTCCACTCTCGGGCGTCGGGCGCGTTGATAGAAAATGGCACCGGTGCTACCTTTTGGTTCCTGTTCCCCGACGTCACGAGAATGCTATACAGGAACATATAAGGGGAAATTGCCTGCTCTGTGGAGCTTATTTATTTATTTATTTATTTAGAAACTTTTATATACCGGTATTAGTGGGGACATCATACCGGTTCACATATTAAGAAAAGATTTAGAAGTACATTTCAACAGGGGAGGCGAACTGGGCAGGGGGTTAACCTAGAGCAGTAGGGAAAATAGATTAAACAACAAGAAATCAACAAGAGGTCATAACAAGAAGACAACAATGTACATTGTGATTAGATTCCTTAATATAAGGAAAAGGGCGGTCACCTAGGGGGTATGAGCAATAGAGGGAAGGGGGAGGGTCTATTCTGTGTAGGCTTGGTTGAACAGGAATGTTTTTAGTTTCTTTTTGAATTTGATAGTCTTGTCAAGTCCTGCTGTAAAATTCATTATATGTCTGTATAAATGTCCTGTAAGTGTGATTTAGGTGTTAACTGCAGCCTTGTACTGAAAATCTTACTTTCATTTTGTTTTTCAGGACTACAGACCGTCAACGTAGATGAAAACTGAGAAGATTTAATTGTTAAAATAAAGTTATAAAACTGTTTTTATTGTGCATATGGGACTGAATTTAATTTTGATGGTTGACGTGTATTGTGTCCATGAGTGCAACAGCCCTTCCCACGGGTTCTGAGTGCTAATTAATTAGCGAAAGGTTTTATTGCAGAAGAATTTGACTTCTGTGTGTGCAGTTTCATTTGGCTCTGCTTACAAGCGAGGATTAGTGTGGTTGGTATACTCTAGTCTGGTTTTTAGTTATAAGCCAACAGCAGAGTTAGAAAAATACTGGGTGTCAGATAAGTAGCTGTGTAAAATTTAACAATGGGTGACTGTGTCGATGGGAGGAGCCATTGTTGACAGTTAGGAGCTGTGCTACAGGGTGGCCATCAGTGAGGAAAAGGGGATAGTCTATCCTGGGTCTTTAAAATATGGGTCTGCTGCCTGCCATCCATTTTATCTTCAGGTTAATCATCAATCATAGATGGTACCTGCTAGCTAAGTGTTGCCTTCAAGAATGAAGGGCTTGGATGAATAGCATAACTCATAATGGGGCCGATGCAATAAGGTGCGCTGAAGCTGCTGCGGGTTTGTGCGTGCATGTACACGTGTTTTCCCGTGCAACGCTCTCGATGAGGATGTAGTAAGGGTTTTGCACATAGGAAAAATGTGCTTACAGATCCGCGGTTTTTCCTGTGTGAATGCATGCTAACGGCATGCAAAGGAGGTGAATAGCTAATCATAGGCAATGCAGGGAGCCGTGCTAATGCTAGTGTGAGTTTTTTAATGCAGACTTTTTACCACCATGGTCAGGGCACGAGTTAAATATCAGCACAGACTGTGTCGGCATCTGAGCATCCTGAAAACAACCTAGCTGAGTGCCTATCTTGGTGTCTGAGTGGCCAGCTTAGATAAGTGCTTCCCTAGGCGGTGAGCACCTAGCTCAGTGCCCAAGCCGCCAGATACATGGCCAGAAGAGCACCTGAGCAGCAAGATTAGCTAGGCACCTTTCTGGGCACCCAATTATATAGATTTTTCTGCCATGAACAGAGCATACACAGCTTGATAAGCGCCCAAGCAGCAAGATACACCGCCTTTCTGGGCGCTCGATCATGCAGATTTTTCTGCCACGAACAAAAGAGCACAAGTGGCCTGATTAAGCACCTACCTGAGTGCCTATCTTGGCTTCAGAGTGACCAGCTTAGCAAAGCACTTTTCATGACATCAGAGGTAGGTGCTTCCCTGGGTGGACAGAAACATGGCCAGAAGAGTGGCGAGATTGTTATGAATTAGCACCCATGAAACTATTTGCCATGTTTTCTGCAGCACAGTTATTGGAAATATTAAAATTACATTCCAGGGTCATACTTTCACTTAATAGGGAGACCTGTTCGCACACTCACTCGCTTTTATGCATGGGTTTTGAGTGCGGATGCTTATTACATAGGCCCTGTACCACACTTACGTACGTGCATTTTTCCATACATGCGTGGATTCCTGTGCACAAATCATTTGCATAATTTACCTTTTTTACATCCTGTTGCACCTTCAGCCTTGTGTGGTGATCAAAACATGTACACATAACGAGCACCTGTTTTGCCACAGGTCTTATTACATCTGCCCCCTTGGGTAGTAAATTTGGTATGGTGTATTTAAAATTCACCTTTTTAAAAAAATAAAACAAACTTATAGCTCTGGGCCAAATAGAAATTGGAAATGGGCTCTGAGCTTGAAAAACATGACCCAAAGCTATGGCTGCATTGGTATTCTGTGTCTAGGCAGTAGTGGAATATAATGTGTAGATAGAATGCCACTTTACAGCTCTGCAGATATTTTTAATAGAGGTTGACCTGAGATGAGATACTAACAGTGTCATGGCTCTGACATTAAGGACCTTGACATGCCCTTCTACCGCCAGCAGATAAGCCTTGGTGAGATCCAAAGACACCAAAAAACTCTCCTCCCCGTACTGCTGCGATTACGGTGCACAACGTCTCCATCCGAAAACATGGTACCTTCAAACTCTACTTGACTTTCTTCAGGTCTAAGATAGGGTGGAACGTGCCTTCCATCTTGGGGACCACGAAGTAGATGGAATATCTGCCTTGCCCTCTGTTCAAACATTGATACTGGCACAACCACCTCCAGACTTAACAGACGCTGAAGCGTTTCCTGGACTGCTGTCTGCTTGCTTCAGGAAAGACAATACGACCACAGACTGCAGAGGGCAAGAAAATTCTAAGGCGTAGCCATCTCACCACACTCAAGACCCACTGGTCGGAGGTTATCTTCGTTCACTCCCCGTAGAACTGGCCCAGCCTGCCCCCGATTACAAGCAGTATTTTCCCTCTGAGACAGGCCAAAGTGGAAACCTGGACTCAAATGGAACTATGGGCTAATCCTTTGGATAAACCCTCCTGCAAAAAGGACAAAATATGGGACACCAAAACCTGAAGAGGATCCAATCCCTGTTGTCCACACCAGGCCTCAAACACCTTGCATACCGTGGAATAGGCTAACTAGGTAGAAGGGCAATTACAGGTTCTGAATACCCTCTCACACGCAATTGCCTCCTCTCAAAAGCCAGGCCACAAGACAGAGGTGATCCTCTCGATCGGAAAATAGAGGACCCTGATGAAGGAGATCTGGTAGGTGGGTCAGGCGTAGCAGACCATGGGCGGCAAGGCCACGTTGGAGCCACCATTATCATTGACACTGTGTATTTCTCTACCTCCAGCAAATGCTAGAGGTGCTAACACTAAGGTCAAATCAGCTTGGGCGATGTTGAAGGTTATGCAGTCTGCTATTAATGTTTATAGCAGGGTACAAATCAGAATGCTAAGGAGGATCAACTTGGGGAGGGGGGAAGGAGGGTGCTTTTATGTCCAGAAGGGCATAGACCCCCAACCAATAAGGATCATACAAGAGACTAAATGCAGAGTAGAATCTTTACAGGTAGAAATCCCATGTGTGTTGAGTAAGAGTAGAGTGGTAGGAATATACCACCATCCACCTAGCCAAAATTATGAGACAGTCAAAATGCTAAGAAATTCAGGGAAGTTAATCAGTTTGGCAGTGCAGTAATAATGGGAGACTTCAATTATCCCAATATTGATAATAAATGTAACAGGATATGCTAGAGGTAAAGTTCTTGAATGGAATAAATGACTGCTTCATGAAGCAATTGGTTCAGGAACCTAGGAGAGAGAGAACTATTTTAGATCTAATTCTTAGTGGAACACAATTTTGTGTGAGGGGTAACGGTAGTGGGGCCACTTGGCAATAGTGATCATAACATGATCAAATTTGAATTAACGACGGGAAGGGGGACAATACATTTCTAGCATTAAACTTTTAAAAGGCAAAATTTGTTAAAATGAGGAAAATTGTTAGAAAAAAAACTGAAAGGTGCAGTTGCAAAGGTTAAGAGTGTACAACATGTGTGGACATTGTTTAAAAATACCATTTTAGAAGTGCAGTCCAGATGTATTCCTTGCATTAAGAAAGGTGGAAGGAAGACCAAACAACTGCCAGCATGGTTAAAAGATGAGATGAAAGAGGCTATTTTAGCCAAAAAAAAAAAGTCCTTAAAAAATTGGAAGGATCCATCTGAGGCAAATAGGACAAAGCATAAGGATTGTCCAGTTAAAAGTAAAACACTGATAAGACAGGTTAAGAGAGAATTAGAGGCAAAAACTCAAATATTTTTTTAAAATATCCAAAGCAGGAAACAGGCTGTTGGAATGTTAGATGATCAAGGGGTAAGAAGGCATTTGCCAGTTTCCTATGAGCTCCTAAGAAAATTAAAGTCAGGCGGCAATGTCCTATTGTGGATTACAAAGTAGTTAAAAGATAAACAGAAAGTAGGACTAAATGGTCCGTTTTCTCAGTGGAGAAAGGTAGTGTCTCAGGGATCGGTGCTGGGACTGGTGCTTTTTAATATAGTTATAAATGATTTGTGCGATCAAATGACCCAAAAGGGCGTCATGCACACCTAGATAAAAGGGAGCAGCTTTATGGCTCTCCAAAACCCTCCACTTTGGTGTCAGTGTCCTCCACGCCTAAGGACTGTGGGGAACAGTCTCCATTGCTTCCCCTGGTGGTCCCTCTCACCAGTACCCCTAAGGATCCTCTAACCTCAGGGTCATCTTTGTCCTCGGCGCCAGGGAAAGACCGGGCCGAGCACCAGAAACCCAGGAAGCATCGACACAGGTCACTGTCCCGACACAGTTCTGGCGCTGCATCGGTGGCTACCGAACCGCCATCAAAGCAGCACCTGCCACCAGAGGCCCTATCCTACAATGCCCCAGTAGCCTGAGGCGTTCGCCCACCAGCAACGGTGCTGGGCACCGGGCCTCATGATCTCTCTGAGGATGTGCCGGAGACACCTTGCCATCCTCCATCAGTTCTTACTACTCAGGACTTTGAGGAGGAGTTGTACCACAGGGTGCAATTGCCGGTGCTCAAAATGCTTCAGAGCGTCGAGCTGCCGGCATCACTGGCTCCCATACCAGTGCCCGAGCCTTCGCCTTCGTTGTTCGCACCTCTGCTGGAGAGGCTGGACGTCCTTCTTGGTATCCTACTGATGCAACTGGTGCCCAAGAGGCCTCCGATGCCTCCTCAGCCACAGATGCCCTCCAGTGGAGCGATCCTGGGTCCTCCAAGCAGGATGAGGCTTTGGGAACGGGTGCCCATGCTCGTGATTCACCAGGCCACCGGCGGTTCCTACCATGCCTGGGGTCCATCGATGCTACTGGTGCCCCCACGGCCTTCGGTGCCATTGGGGCCCAGGTCTTCCATCCCTCCCTGTCCCCGCCCTCGACGTCCAGACCCTAGCGAGGAGGAGGGTCTCCTATGACCCATGGGGCGATTACTCCTTGGATGCATCCCCCAAGTTCTCAGACGATCTCCTCTCGGAGTTTTCTCCTCGAGGGGCGGCGTTGCTTTCTGCCAGAGAACCTGTCTTTCACCAGCTTTGTGAGGGCCATGGCAGAGGCCATTCCCTTCCAGCTCCTGTCATCGGAGGATACCCCTCATAAGATGCTGGAGGTCCTCCAGATCATGGATGCTCCAAAAGAGGTCATGGTGGTGCCGATCCACGCCATCTTTAAAGAGCTCCTCCTCCGTATGTGGGAACACCCAGTGTCGGTTGCCCTGATTAACAGGAAAGCTGATACGACTTATCTGGTTCAACAAGCCATGGGCTTTGAACAGTGGCACATACCCCACGAGTCTGCGGTGGTGGAGTCCACGCTTAAGAAAGCCAGATGCTCCTGGACACATGCTTCTGCCCCTCCGGGGCATGAACACAGGGAGCTCAACAGCATAGGGAGGAGAATGTTCCAAGGGGCTATGCTGGTGGCTCATATTCCAGCCTACCAGCTGAACATGACCCAATATGACCACAACTGATGGCAGCAAGTCCAGGAGTTTGCGGAGGGCCTTCCCCAGCAACAGCAGGAGTCCCTTGCAGCCATTGCCTCACTGGGACTCGAGGCAGGTAGACACGAGATTACTCCTGGGGGAATTCTGCGCTCGGTGGGGCACAGAATTTGCGCAGAATTCCCCCAGAAAATAGTGGAGGAGACTCCGGCATATCGCGAAGATGTAGGCCCGGCGCACCATTCGTGGCGAAAAGGGAAGGCCCCCGTGTGCCATGAACGGATTGTACTCCGCTCAAGGTGAAAATGGAAGGCCCCCGTGTGCCACGAACAGTGCGCCCGGGCCTTCACCTTTGCAATGAACGGAACGCGGCCCACAGCATGCCAGTGAGAGAGAATGTGTCAGAGATGGGGAGGGGAGGGTGAGAGAGAGCAGGAGGGTGTGAGAGAGAGAGCACTTGAGGTAAGAGAGAGGGGCTGGGGGGATGCTTGAGTGGGTTTCAGAAAGAGGGAGCTTATATGAGGAGATTGTGAAGGAGTGTGTATGTGTGTGAGAGATTGGGTGCTTGTGTGTATGAAAAAGGGATCGTGTGTATGTGAGGGTGCTGGCCTGTGTGAAGGCCTGCGGGAGAGAGAGACATAGGTAGCCTGTGTGAGGATGTATGTGTGAAAGAAAGGGAGCTTGTGTGGATGTGTATGCAAGAGAGGGCCCTGTTTGAGGGGATGTGTGGGTGCAAGAGAGTGATGGAGCCTCTATGAGGGTGTATGTATGGGTATTAGAGAGAGAAAGCATGTGTGTGAGAGAGGGCCCTGGCCCTCTCACAGTGGAGGTTGAGCACATGAGCCTCCAGTCCTTGCATGGTGTTTCCTGGGTCTTAATTAAATCCTGGAAATCTTCCACTGGAGATCTTACAGCTCGCAGTGGAAGCATTTCTCCACCTGCTGCGGCAGTCACGGACTGGACCCTTTCTCCTGCCTGATCCATCTGCTGGATTATCTGTGGTACCTATTCGGCATCCAGACCAGCTTGGTCCGACTACACTTCAGCGCCTACCATCAGGGTGTTGCAGGGGCACCCATCTTAGTCCAGCCACTGGTCAGGCATTTCATGCGGGGCCTAGTCCAACTGAAGCCCCCACTTTGCCCACCGGCAACCCCATGGGCTCTCAATGTTGTCCTGGCAAGGCTCATGCTGCATCCGTTTGAGCCTCTCAAATCCTGTGACCTGAAGTTCCTGACCTACTTCACTAAACAATTGATTGTCTTTAATGATTTATTGTAACTGAACCTGTGGCAGCACCTGTTAGAATGTAGTAGAGTACGCTTTTACCTACATTAATTGCCTACATGTAAACCGTTGCGATGGTAGATAACTTAGCGACGGTATAGAAAAGATTTTAAATAAATAAATAAATCTCCTTTTTAAAGTTTTGGGAAGCTCTGATGTAGAGAAAGGTGCGAAATGCTCCATGAGTCTCTCCCCCTCAGGAAATTAAGTGGTCATGGGATAAGAGGCAGCAGGGTTTAATTTATAGACAGAAAGGAAGTGGCTGTAGAGGGGGGTGGGGCTAGGGCCAGGCGTGAACTCTCACACATACCTACCCATACCTGAATTAAAGCCACGTGGCTGCCCTTTCTCTCAGGAGAAGCAGCTCTGCTTCCTCCAAGGGCCCATAAGTGATCCATGCAGCTACTGGGTCTGTTCTGTTTCCTCAGGGGGAACCAGAACAGATAGACATTGCCAGCTCTGCTGCACTTTCTCCCGTCCCAGAAAAAAGGCGGCATGACACCATACTCATTAGTCCTGAGTCCATCTGTCTACACTAAGGAAAACAAAATTATCAGGTAAGTAATTTCTCCATTTTTTGTTTGTATTAATCTGCTTATCAATTGATAAGGGTAATGAGACTCTTTTAACTCAGTTTCTCCTTTACTTATAAGCACATGGATTACTTTTGCTTTTATTGGAACTTCTCTATTGGGATGCTCTAACTCCATTTCATTAGTATTCTATAAAGATAACTCCCTATGAACCATGTACTGCTGAGCTACTGTCATCTTACCTCCTTGTTCTTGTTTAAAAGCTGTCATATCTCCTTTTTAAAGATTAGTGCCAGCAGACTGGTTCCACCATGGTTAAGGTGGATCCAATCTTTTCAGAAAAGACTATCCCTTCCCCAAAATGTTGCTCAGTTCCTTACAAAACTAAATCCCTCATCCCTGCACGAAGAATCAAGACCATTGCCTGCCTCTGGGGTTCTGTGCATGGAACAGGAAACATTTCAGAGAATGCTATTAATCAAGTTGACTTAGGGAATGGCCTCTGCTACTAATGACAGCAATAGCATAGGATCTTCTTAGTGTTTGGTTACTTGCCAAGTTCTTGTAGCCTGGTTTGGCCACTGTTGGAAACAGGAAGCAGGGCTTGATGGACCCTTGGTCTGACCCAGTATGGCAATTTCTTATGTTCTTACCTGGAAGTTCTAGATTTCAACATTCCTACCTAAAAGCCTAAATTTCGCTGCAAGAACCTTTCTTCCACACCACCCTGTGTCCTTGGTACCCACATGTACCATAACAGCTGGCTCCTCCCCAGCACTGTCTAAAATTCTATGCAGGTGATGTGCAAGGTCCATCAGCTTTACACCAGGCGGGCAAGTTACCTCACATCCACCAGCCACCCAGCTATCTACATTTCTAATGATCGAACTGCCATTCTGTGCAAGTTACTCTAGTGCTTTATTACATAGTCTTTAGACGATCTTCAACTTGGTCTAATAAAAGAAAGACACTAAAGAAATTACCTACCTTTTTTCTAGCTTTGTAATGAGGTGCATACAAATTTACAGATATTACCTAGCTTTTTTCTAGCTTTCTAATAGGGTGCAAACACAAAAATTAGCTACCTTTTTTAAAGCTTTGTAATAGGGTGCATACTGACTTAACAGAAATTACCAAAGTTTTTAATCAGGCACACACAAAGAAATTAGCTACCATTTTTTTAACTTTTTAATCCGGCACACACACTAAGGATTAATTTACCCTATAACTTCACCCCCACCAAACTTTTAAGTCCCAAAATATGCAAAGCAATACTCACCAATCCTCTTCAGCTACCAGAAAAATCTCTCAATATTCCCTCAGGATTGAGGGTTACTGAGCTATTCCTCCTGCAATTTATCTTGTGCTTCAAAGGCAAATTAGTACTACCAAACCCCTTTACTAATGAACACTTCAATTAGTTTGCCAGAGTGATCCTCTGCTATGCTCCCTGTTTAACAAATATTGGCACCTATTCAAATTAATCACTCTACTCTGACACCCTTTCAATGCAAATTACTGATCCTTTCCTAGATTTTTAATCAGGTACACACAAAGAAATTAACTACATTTTTTCCAGCTTTTTAAAAAGGCAAAAATGTTCAGCTCAAAATACTATTAGAACATAAGAACATAAGAAATTGCCATGCTGGGACAGACCAAGGGTCCATCAAGCCCAGCATCCTGTTTCCAACAGAGGCCAAAAACCAGGCCACAAGAACCTGGCACAAGAACCATGGGCTAACCTGCAGTATTGTCAATGACAGTGACCAATCGAAGTAACAAGTACCCCGGCAAGTAACCAAACAGATCCCATGCTTCCAATGCCAGCAACAAGTAGTAAGTACTCCCTATTGATTAATAGCAGTTTATGTACTTCTCCAGGAACGTATCCAAACATTTTTTTAAACCCAGCCACACTAGTTGCTTTTACCACATCCTCTGGCCATAAAGTTCAGAACTTAATTGTACATTGAGTGAAAAATAATTTTCTTGATTTGTTTTAAATGTGCTACCTTCTAATTCAATGGGTTACCACCTAATCCTTGTTTATCCGAAAGAGTACATTACCGTTTCACATTTACCTGTTCAAGTCCTTTCATGATTTTGTAGACCTCTATTCCTCCCTCACCCAATTCTTCTCAAAGATGTCCAGCCCTAACCTCTTTAGCCTTTCCTCATAGGATGCCCTTCATCATTTTGGTTATCCTTCTCTGTACTTTCTCCAGTACAATTATGTCTTTTTTGAGAGGCGGTGACCAGAATTGCACACAATTTTCAAAGTACAGTCTCAGCATGGAGCAATACAGAGGCATTATGACATCCTCTGTTTTATTTGACATTCCCTTCGTAATAATTCCTAACATTGGCCTGGATTTATCAAAATGCACTAAATATCACTTGCAATAGAAAAAGGGGCATGTTTTATGGTAATAGGCAGTTTATCGCAATTAGCGCTCATACCTATGCGAAGAGCTAAGTTACCGCAAATTGCGATAACTTTTTTGCACTTTGAGGTAAGTGCCAGAATGTGGTATTTCCTACATACAACCACTGGGGCGGGGGGGACCATGTTGAGAGAGAGAGACAGACTAGCCATAATGCACTCACCCTAGATAGGTATTTATATTTCTATGGGAGGCCCACCTAGTAATTCGAGGTGAGGATTAGGTACTGGTATAGGGGATTAGGGGCCACTTTGATATTCAAAGTGAGACGTACGAACAGAACAGTGCTCTCTTGTGAACATTTGATGACCCTCGGAGTGAGGAAACTCACTCAAAGATGATATTTATGCAATGTTCTCTCAACCTAGCTTGATGGACTCTCTACCTAGATATGTGTCGCATTGTTTTAGTATCTAATGCGACACCTGTGTCTCCACCAGCACCTGAGGGCTGCCTAAACCCTGATATATGCTGATGTGCTAGGGAAGCTTCTTCTCTTCATGCATTGGAGATAAACGGTGCAGGTAGCATCAACACCTTTTCCCTTCCGGTTGTAGGTATAGATGTCATTGCAGCTGGTGCAGAGAGAGATTCCAGGATGGGCTGAACATCAGTTTGCATCAATGTCTATGCTGGTACAAAGAATTAATGCAGGTTGATACTCCAATGCTTTACAGGTTCAGCTCGTCATCAAAAAATGCCAATGCCAACCCAGGGAGGAGATATCACATCTTCCTGAGTCAAGTGAGATGTGTTGCAGGCTGTGATTTGGGCCCTTGGAAGCTTTCACATTCTCCCAGATTCTCTTGAAGGTGAGCAGCCTTTTGTGATGCAGCTGCATTTGGGGCACTTGGAGAAGCTGCTGGTCTTCTTTGGTTTGTGGATACCGGATGAAAAACAGCTGATGCAAACTCAAATGTCTATTTTTAAAAGAAAAAATGACACCATCAATGCATCCATACTGATACTAATATAGTCATGGAAATACAAAGAAAACTTGAAAATATTTGAAATACCTACCTAGGGAGGCAAGATGTAGGAGACAAACTTCAGAATCAGATTTCATGTGGAAAAACGTGTTTTAGAGGTAAATGGAATCATTTTACTTCAGAGTGTGAACCAATCGGCTCACAGAAAAAAAAAACCAGAACAAAAAGGATCCCTGTGTACTGTATACATGCAAGATGAGGCTATACATGCTCAGAAGAGCCCTGAAAGCTCTAGAAGCTATGACATCAGCACTTACAACTGGGGCTATATCTGATGACATTATCCACCTTTGAGAACTATCACATCCTGCTTGTCCTCAAAGAAAAATCCTTTTATTGCCTTTCCTCAGGATGACAAAGATCTTTTATTGCAGACAATCCGACCGGAATACTGGTGGAAGTGCAGTGAACTGTATGGCTGGTACAGAGAACAGAAAATGATGATTCATAAACTTGTGTATCATAATAGGTCTTCCAACAAATGATAAAAACCTCTCCTTATCACAAAGCAATCTAGAAAAAAAAATATTTATTGAAAAGTGCACATTTTTTCACAGATCAACATTAAAAGCTTACAGTCCATGTCCACTTTTTATTTTGCTAAACATACAAATACACAATGAAATATATTAAAATAGTTTCAATTACCAGCATTGAAACACATCTTTAGTATAAGTGACAAAAAAACCCCAAACAAATGCAACCATACACACAAAATCGCTCATAATAGTATCATCTACAGACTTGAAAATATCTTCCGTCCCCTTTAGCTTGACTCATTTGTCATGAGACCAATTTCTGAATCCGAGCACTGCCTGGAGTTGTCAAAAAAAGTGAATCTTGCTTCAGATGCTACACAGTTGAAATACTGAATACATCATTGTCCTGCATTACTAACAAGACTGCAGTGTCTTTATGCCTGATACAGTAGTCAAAATGTACAGTGGCAGCAATAAAGCTGCTTTTTCCCATTAACCAGGAACCACAAGTTCATAAAACCAACAGCACAGAACCAAGCTTTTAAAGCTTATTTAAAGAAATGAAATCTTGCAGACCTAACACACATTTTGAAAAACTAGTACAATGAATAACTTCATAACTAACTTGCAAGATATGCTTTGGGTGAGACTTGCTACCAAGCATTCCAAAATGGATTTTGGTCATATTGCATATACCAAGAGAAAACACTGCACAGTACTTACAGCTTCACACATTATACCTCATGATTGCTGACTCATTCCATTTGGTTTGAAACCAGACTGATTTACTCTTGCACTTTCCAGTTTTGGTTTTATATCCACAGGTTTTTCAAAAAAGTTCACTAATGACTGCTCGGTCAAAAGGGATGCTAAAATGTGCTCAAAGGACACCATCCAATTGCCTTCAGCCAAAGGCAAAGGCTGTGAGCTTCTACGCGGACTCTTCCCCGTGTCTGTGAAAATAGAGTCCTGATCAGAAGTGGAAGCTTCGGACTGTAGGTCCTCAAGGGTAAACTCCTCTGACCCACTCCCTGAGCTGCTGCCTCTTTGCCCCACCTCTCCTATTTGCAGCAGCAATGTAGTCACAGTAGCAATGGCCTGATACAGATCATTCTCTTCTGGATCCTCATGAAACATGCTGTACAAGGTTTTACAGAACTGGATGAATTCTCTCTGGAAGGCAACACATGAAATAAATAAATATAAAATCAAGAGATGGACACAAAGATTGTGATTTTGTGATTGCAAACTCTTCCTAAACTCAGGGTATTACATAGGTATCTCACTCAAATTTACCAGAAAGTTGATTAATTTAATGCAATTTATTTATTTATTTATTTATTTCAGATTTTTATATACCGGCATTCGAGACAGCAGTCACATCGTGCTGGTTCACATAAAACAGGGGTGCATAGTAAACATAACTATAACAATGGTGTTGAAAAGGCAGTTACATATAACAGGGTGATAAGAACTTGGCTAAGAAGGAAGAGAAAGGAAAGGTTATTAAAATTCACACAGGTAAACGATAGAAGACAAGGATGACCATGGTGTCATCCTTGTCTTCTATCGTTCACCTAACCGAGTTGGAGAATAGTTAACCATGTTGGAGATTAGATAACCATGGTATAGTTGGAGATTAGGGGTGGCTTGGAGGTGTTCTATCAATTGGCGTCCGGGAAAGCTTGTGTGAATATCCAGGTCTTTAGTCTTTTTTTGAAAATTTGACAGCAACTGCCAAAAACACACCAAGAAATAGCTGGATATTGAGGTCATAAGCCACAATTGCAATAGCTGCCCCCACCTCTAAAAAATCTAAGGTATTTTACATATCAGACTAAATCAGTCATCACCTATTAAGTCCTCAAAAAATTTCCTTACATTAAGTCAATGACTGTCAATTCTTCTGCAAATCAAATGAGCACACATACATAAAGACACCTTTCTTCTCTAGCCCCTGCTTTCATACTTGCCCCTCAGACATCTGGAGAAAATGAGCTTCATGTGGTCTGGAGATCAAGCTGTGATGATCACTGTTTCCCTGAGGCCTGCAAAAACTGTAAAACTTGCCAAAATTTGCTTGGCATTTTCCCTACTAGCCACAAAATGTGACTCACTCTTATTTTAATAGTTTAATTGAGAGTCAGACTATAAAGCTATTAAAAAAAAAAGAAGGAAAAGCATTCATCTTATGAGTTGGAGAGTCTTTACTTTCTATTCCGTTGGGTAAATTTATGTGGTTTAGCTCGTTTGTCTTTTATCAGACTTTCAAGCAAACCAGAACAAAACTCTTGGTTTTACCAGTTCTAACTTTTCCCATTACAGTTTGATTGTTTTGAATGAATGAAACCTCAGTCCAAATATGGGCTTTTCCATGTTTTAAACAGAGATTCAGAATAGTTCCCAGATTCTCCAGGACTCGGGGACTTTAATGCACTCAGAAAAAGCAAAATGTGGGAACTACAGCATTCTAAAAGCATTGCTGGAGAAGATATCTCTCTGCCACATGTGACATCGCTCCATCCTTTCCTCTATCTCAGTGTGAGTGAAGAATACAATAGAAGGTATAAAGGACAGAGGCACAGAGACAAGAAGGAAAAAGTTATAGGGATGGAGAGAGGGGGATAGTCCGCCTCATAAGCATAGCTGGAAACTGGATTTCACCTGAGACTCCAGGATTTTTTCAATTCCCAGGGCTCCAGACACAGAGATAAAACCTCCAGGTGCTGCAAATTATTCCACTGTACCACGATGATGTACAGAAGCTTCTTATGCATCCCCTCTGTCTCAGTGTCTCAGGCTGCTTCTCACTCCCAGCACTGACAAATACAGAGCTTACACGAGGCAGGTACTAGCTCCACAGCAAAGCTGCTAGCTCAGGAGCAGGAATAGAGAGGAAGGCTTCACAGCCTACTGCTTCCCTACCTCCCGCTGCTGATTGACTCATTGTACTCACCAGGAACTGATCAGCTATGGATAATGGGGAAGTAGTGGGAGCAGCTTAGACGTATTTTCTTTTAAGGATATGCATTTGTTTAAAATAAATGTGCATTTTGAATTGAATGAGGCCACTTTTTTTTTCGTTTAAT